>NW_028317943.1:0-255000 GCF_062004578.1 Staurois parvus
GTATACTGAGACATTGTTAAAATCAAATGACCTTAACGGCTGGCAATTTTGCTAAAGGCTGTTTGTTTTGCCAAGACACGATAAAACGTAATGGAAATTTAAACTTGCATAAGAACTTTTATCTCAGAGACGTTTAGACAGCTTGGGCGCACAGTGTTTTTTCCATCATGACTTGAACTAGAATAGAGACAGTGGGAGGAGACCAAGTATGTTTGTTGCTCTATCCAACAAGCTTTACTTTGCTATGTCTGCAGTATTAGAAATTGCTGGCTACTTGCCCAGCAGAAATATTCAGCAAGCCGGCAACATCTCTTCTCCTCTTCTAGTCATTTTGTGATTATATTTAGCTGAAATATTCATACATGCCACATTGTGCAGCAGTTTTTCTTAGCCTGTGCAGCAACCTTTTTTTTTATTTGAAATCCTCTTCCTACGGAAAGTTATTTGATTTGAGATTTAAATATATAGAATTAGTACTGCATTTTATTTGGATTTAGGCATATGCACAACTGTGAAGGTTTATTATCAGAATTATCAAGATTACAGTACTAGAGCATAAAAAAAAAAAAAAACTATTTCCACAAAACCCTATCAAGTAACCCACTGAAATCATAAAAAAGCACAAACAACTAATGCAACTTGCCTAATGTTGTCAAAGTAAAGGCTCCAGAGAAGGAATTGAGAAAAGTTAGTAAAAAATGATTTAAAAAAATGGATCATTCAATATTTAACCACTTCCCATCCGGCCCATGTACATAAACAGCCGGATGGAAGCAGTGTAGGAACGGGTTGCCTTTCATAAATGGCACCTGCATTTACAGCCTGTGCACGCTCCCTGGGAGCGCGCAGCACCGCGATCCGGAGGACTCAGCGGAACACCGATCGCTGTACAGGACCTCTGTGTGAAGTTCCGATCATGTGATCACTGATTGGCCAGTGATCACATGAATATTAGTAAGCAAGATGTCACTTCCTGATATCATTGCTTACTACTTGTGAAATTGGTGAATGATCACAGAGGTCACATGGTACAAGGCTATTCACAACAGCCTTGTATCATGTGACTAGCTGTGATCAATCACAACTCGCACAGTATTTCTCAATGGCTGCAAGAATGCAGCCAGAGAGGAGAAATGATTGCATTTACAGCCTATATGGGTGTAAAAGCAATCAGTGTAATATAAAAAAAAAAATCTTCATCACCCCCAACAAGTAGTACAGTGTCACTAGGGTAACACTGTTCAGCTAGGTATGTTAAAAAAAAACTAACAAAAACAAATATTAAAAAAAAAAAAATGTAAAAAGAATGGTTTTAAATTATAATTTTTGGTTATAAACTAATCTGGGTTATGCTTCTTTTTTTTTTTACTAAAAAGATAACTGAATAAATGTTGGCCAAGATTTATGAAGGAGGATTATTTATTTGCAAACTTTTATAAGAAAGACACTTTTCAAAATTTTTGGACATTTTCATTTATATAGCAAAAAAAAAAAAAAAATCCCAGTGGTGAATAAATACCACCAAAATAAAGTTTTATCTGTCTCAAACAAATGCTAAAAAAATTCATATGGGTACAGTGTTGAATGACCGCGAAATTGTAATTCAAAGTGTGATAGCACTGAAAGCTCAAAATTGAACTGGACAGGAAGGGGGTAAAAGTGTCCGGACTTGAAGTTGTTAAAAAAAAGGTTCCATATTATTATTATGATTATTTTAATAACAGGATTTCTATAGCGCCAACAGTTTGTGCAGTGCTTTACAACGTGAGGGCAGACAGTACAGTTACAATATAATTCAGTACATGCGGAATCAGAGGGCTCTGCTCATTAGAGCTTACAATCTAAGGGAGGATCAAGTCATATAAAAGATAATAACCATGGGGGATGAGCGGATGGCAAAAATAAAAGTACAGTTCTTATGTGGTGTAGTTGTTAGGTTATTATATTAGATCTTAACCCGTTCATCATGGCCTCACGCAAATAAGTGGTATCATGTTAGTGGGCCTTCTTCCAAGGCGCTGCATGCATTCTAGTGTTTGTGCTGAAAGCATGCTCCACAGTGTGCTCCAAGCACTGAGACTAAGTTGTCAATGACAGCTCCTGATCTTTTACAAACTATCAGGAGCCAGGACCCAGCACCTAATCACATGATCACTGTGGTAGCTTGTGATTGGTAAAACATACCCCTGTACTCTGTTTTCTTCTGAATGGAGAAAAAGAGACACTAATTAGACAAAATGTAAACAAAAAAACTCTGCATGTAAAAAAAAAAATTAATAAAAGATAAAACAGATAAGTAGGCTTGATTTGGGTTACTGTCAGGGTCAAAAGTCAGAGCCAGTATGTTTTAGGTAGGATAAAAAAAAACCTTTACGATCAGTGTTTAGGTAGGATAAAAAAGCTAAACAAATTAAATGTAGACTATTGTTTCTAGGGCCTACTATGGGTACATAAAACAAATAATATACACATATATGGTATGGAAATGAACTTCAGGAGTAGGGGCATTTATTTAGTTTTTTTTTTGGTTGTGGGACATGGTAATGGCAATAAATGTATAACTCGATTTTTTGTTACTATTTTCAGCCAGTTTTCCTGTGATAACACAGGCCAACACACGTTTTAGTGCCTTGAATGTTAGACCTGTGCTTGGGTATATTTGACCTGCTGATTCTAAAAATATAATTTTTCCCATATCAGCTCTGGTTTGAGATACAGTATCAAATCTGTATACTGATCTTCACTCTGGTCGCCTGTCAAAAATCAAGATATTTTAATGTAGTGTTTTATTCAATCTCCTTGTAGTATAAAAAAAAAACATTTAAAAAGTAGCTATAACTTCTATGGTGCTCCATTTGCAAAAATTACATGATATGAGTAGCAATATACACACACCTCCTATATGATTGTAACTGTAACACAGTTAATAACTTACTTTAGAATCCAATGTTTTTGATGGAAAATTACAGTTTGAAATATGCAAACATTCTCTTTATATCTGATAACTTGTACAAAAAACACAAATTAGGCAACAAAAAAATAAGTTTATCAACAAGATCTTTTTAAAAAACTGACTAAAAAACTATAAATTCGACCATATTTAAGAAACTAGAGCTGATTAAGTCTAGCCAATGCAATTTTCTGAATCAGTGCCCCAAATAACCCAAAGAACAGGCCTAAAAGCCAAGGCACTGAGAAAAAAATATTTCTTTTGTTGGACTAATAAAAAATCCAGGAGGTATTTGCCACCAAAGGAAGGCCCGATTTTTCCTGAAAAGTGCAAGGAATAATTCACCTGGATAATTGCAATTATATATACAGTTTTACACATTTCAAAAATGCAAAACTGCATTCAGGCATTAAGATTTGTTTTACTTTTAAATATTATGGGTTTATAATATATGCCCAATATGCTTCATTAAACAATCAAGCGCACTCAGCACCCCTTTCAATGTGACACAGTGGGAATGTCACCTAACCACTTTGATCTGGAGGACTGGAGTAAAACCTGGTCAACTGTAGAGAAATGCTCCTTTAATATGGCAACCCTCATATCTGCCAACAAGGTACAGTTGTTGTGGTATTGGGTCCCTGCCCGGTAAGTCCACGCGAAACGTGGATGCAGTGATAGATGCTTCAAGAATTGTGGCCAGCGAAGGGATGTAATGCACACCTCGTGATCCTTCACTGGTTTCTGGTGCAGGGTCTTTGGCCTGTTACATACTTTATTTCATCTGATGATTTGTAAGGATGCTAAATTAGTGACCTGTTTAAGTTTGCTAAACAGACTATGGCTCAGGCCTGAAAGAAACCATCAGTCCCATTTCAAGGAGTAAAAGATTGTACGACTGCTTTATTGGCAAACAAAAAATGTGCAGTATCTAAAAGACCCAAATTTCATTCCAAATATCTTAAAACCTGGGAACCCTGTATCAATTACTCCCTACCTTCTCTTCTTCCAAACAGTTTAGGCCACTCATAATGCAGTACATGAGGTGGCCCTGTGTTTGGGAAGGGGGTGGGGGGGGGGGCGACTTCCCCTCCCATTCTCCCCCCTCCTCACCCTTCCTTTTTTCTGGTTCTCTCTCCTTAGAATGTTTTGTCAGGATCTCTGGCTCCAGGGAACTTTCCGGGAATATGAACACCCGATTGTTGGTCCAGGATCCCATACACTCAATTGAATTTGATTGCTTATGTTTACTCTGACTAATGTTCTATGTAATTGTGTTCCCTGCATGGAAAAACTTGAGCCTGTTATCCTCTGAAAACTAAATAAAATAATTTCACAGGAAAAAAAAAAATCTACTAAAAGATAGACATTCTATAAAACTAGGGTTCAGTGAGAGGTCCCCAGGGGTTCCATGGTGATCTGTCAGTCACCGGCTGCTGATGGGTAGACCACATCCCTTCCATTGTACACTGGATGTGTGCAACTAAACCCCCTTGTTTTTAACATTAACTGTCAAACAGGGTCTATTTGATTCTGTTGCAGGCTAGCTGGTAAGTGAACTGGGAATTTGTTTTTGATGTGTGTTGCCCTTCCATGTGCTCCTTGCCACAAAGGCTAGTTAGAGGTTGGGGTGGTTGCCATTGGTTTGTACATGTGCTCTGGTCCCATGCAAGGTGCCATGATACTATATAAAGGTGTTCTGATCCCATGGAAGCAGGGCTGGCGCTAGACTATTTTGCACCCTGGGCAAGACCAGCTACTTGCACCCTCCCCCCCCCCCCCCCCCCCAAAAAAACCATAACCTGTAGTTCTACTTCACCTTCTAGTGACTACCTTCTTTCCCCTCACTTTCCACCCTTGCACAAATCCTCCCCCAAATCCCCATTTCCTTTCCCAGCACAAAACCTCAACACAATTACCCCCCCCCCCCTTTGTGCAGTTCCCCTAGCCTGTAAGCTCTCCCCCCAAACTTACTGGCAGGAATGAATCACATGGAACATGCTGATGTAAGTGATCCTGTGTCATTGGCTATATGGAGGATCACTCCACTGGTAGGAGAGGGAAAGCATCACCTGCACCTCCCAGCTCTCTCCTGTCATGCCAGCCTTAGAAAGACAACCGAAATCGGGGGGGGGGGGGGGGGAGCCCACACCAGCACCCCCCTAGAGCCAGCCACAGCAGGGAGTAGTGTATCCATGGCTGTGCCCTGGACAGCCGTGCACCCTAGACGGAGGTCTAGTTCACCTAGTGGTAGAGCTAGCCCTGTATGTCAGGTGCTCTGATTCTATGTGATCAGTGACAGCAGATAAATGCAGTTTCCGGCTGCACTTTCCTCACGCTGTCACATCATGAGGAACGTACTGCCGATAACCAGCAATTGTCAGAAAAGATCAGCACTGATCATCAGGGCACAATCAGATAAATTTAGTAGTCCTTTGGTTTTGTCTTACAGTTCTGAATCTGGACAAATATAGTCAAATATTTACAGATTTTATACAAAAGACAATATTTGTTTCAAAATCCTGAACAAGGATATTAACATTTCCAGAAGGGTACCTTCTCTGGGCAGGACCTTATCCCTAAGTTTTTTTTCAATCCAACAGATTTCATCTACTTGGCTTTCAGGGCAATTTAAAATGTGGTGCATTGGATTGCTTGTCCTGTTCCCACATGATTAGTTTGTTCTACCAGTAATAGAAAAGTCTTACATTAAAAAAATGTTTTAATTGTAACACCAAATATGTCATTTCTCTCATCACCTGCCTTGCTCATCATACACAATATGCAGAACAAATAGAAAGCTGAAGGATAGGTTTTGTGAACATCTGGGGGTGAGAAAAATTGTTCCACCAATGTATCTAGACCTCAACTCTTTACAAGGTGGTGATTGCCCCATAGTTGGCATCCAAGTGATAAAGGGTTAAGTCTGCTAGGGGGGGGGGGGGGGGGGGTGACACCTTTTGTGTTCTGTGCAGTTTTTTTGGATTTTTTCATTTGTAGACACACATCCCTCAAGGGCTGAATGCCGAAGGATTTTACTCATTTTTGTGAGTATGGTTGATTTTATTATATATTTTCTTTATTATATATTTATGTTTTTTCCCTTCCTGCACCGTAAATAAGGGTTTTAAGTATCCCTGCTTATTATGCCAGTTCCAAAGTTTATATATTTGATTTGTTCTAGGTACGACGCATATCAGAGGTGCGTTATCATTTCTGTCAGTATATGTGCCATGTTTTTTAAAATTGTGTCATGTGATTTGTATACCGTTATCCCTGATTCAAGTTTAATTGCCAATTGTCATCAGCTGTTATTACTGATTTTCACTTGTCAAGAAGCTTTAAACAGAATATGACTAAGCACATGTTTGTGTGAAACACGTCTACTGCTCCTCTGTCCTGTTCTTATATTGCATGTAAAGGATTCCAATAAAAAGTATTTTATCCACCACATTGCTGTTTGTGCAGCCAACCATTGTTTTTCCATCGCATCTGTGATCAGATTGGGCCAGCACCTGCGTGTCTGGAGGGGTTATGCAGATTTGGCACTCACCTGGAGTGAATATTTTGCCCTTTCATGCAGACAAGCATCCCCATGGACATTGCAGCCTGTTATTTTATAAAATTGTGCATAAAATGCAGGCAGAGTGTAAACATTTGTGTCAACATCCACATTACATCACTAGCACCCAAATTAGGTATGAATGTGGCTGCCATTTATAGGGCAAAACAGGTCAGTCATTCTGATGATCCCATTGTCAGCTGCAGACAAAGCACCATTTTTGGACATGGATACAATTCTAGCCCAACTCCAAGTTATGGTGATCATCAACTAGCTTGGAACAAAGACAATTTCCTTCACTAAAGCACTATCAACTGCATGTAGCCTAAGAAACAGTGTTGTGTTTGGCAGTAGGATGGGACATCCTATCCTGCTCCCAGACCAAAATCAAGTTCGCCTAAGCAATGCCTTTTATTTTCTAGGTTTCCTCTGATTGGCTGAGATTGTGAGGGTCTCTCGCCACATCAGCCAACCAGAGAACATTCTTAGAATTCGGTTTAATAGTTTGTGCAATGATTCATAAGTGGAAGACAGACAATAGTTTCTGCACTACATGTTGATATGCAACATTCAATTCTTCCTCCACTGTACTTGTACGCAGCCAAGGAAAAGTCTTAATTGCTACAAGCAGACTGTCCCATCCAACCAGAATACAAGATGCCAGTAAACCAGAAGGGGAAACTGGAGCATGTCCCAATTCAAAACCTGTGATTTTGTATGGCATAGTCTGTTTGGTATTTTGAATTTGTACAGCACCAAACTTTCTTCAAAACAGGGCTGCAGCCTAAATGTGAATACGAAGACATTGAGTAAAGACATGCTGCCTTGTACATAGGACAATATTAAGCAATAAGCACATTATATAGTTTATTTAATAGTACACTTTAAAACACAATGTTACAATTACACAAATTCATGTATAACACTCAAGATAAATGTGCACACAGGAGCAGCCTAATGCAAAGTGACCTTAAATCAAGTTACAGCAAAAACAGATTAGATCAGGTATAATTCACAAATCTCCCCTATATGTCACCAAAAATCCAGTAGGAACCATGCAAAGGTTTTTTTTTTTTCAGATATAAAACATGAATCAGTTGTGGCTCATGCAGCAAACAGTTTATATGCTTATAGGAGGTGAACCATAGCACAGAAACCCACTACAAGAGAAAAACAAAAAAAGGCTAAGTGTACAGGACAGGAACACTTGTTCAGCAAGACTACTATATAGGGCAATGCTATACAAGACACAAGGAAAAACATTACATAGCTGGGCTTAATACATAAAGAATAAATATACTTCTGCCATTACAAACATGTATACTGTACATCTCGTCCCATCCCAACTGAAACTGCTAAAGCCATTTATCCACTTGTGAGGTCAGCCTTAGCCAACTCTTAAATTGTCCTTTTTATTTGCCAAGTTTACACATTTGCAGGTTGGATCCCATCCTGAATATTTAGAAGAACTCTCCAACATCTGCTCTCTTGTCACGCAGTTTGCTTCTAGCTTTTGTGCGAGCTTTGAATGCAGCAGAGTTGTTCATGTGCTTAAGTGGTGAAAAATAAATTTCGGTTAAAAAAACAAAAGCATCTTGCATATCCAAGAAATCTGAATTGTCAGCGATTGTAGTTTCTTGTACAAATGCCAATTGTTATCTATTGTCAAAGTCAAGCCTTTGTTAAACGCATTACACCTGTCCATCAACAATTTTCCATGCAGCTCACCTACTGTAAACACTGACGGGAGAGGTCTGTATGTAAACACAGATCTCTCCCATCACCAGCATACCACTTTGTATTGCTCTGCATAGCAGAGCAATACAAAGCAGCATGCTTGCATAGTAAACCACACACTGCACACTTCGTAAAACAGCACATAGCTAACCCTTTGATCGCCCAGATGTAAGCCCCCTTCTTGCCCAGTGTCATTAGTACAGTGTCAGTGCTTTTTATTAGCAACAATCACTGTATTAGGGTCATTGGGGATGTCCGTGACAGTTAGTCAGTTTCCACCCAGTGTCAGAATGCCTGCCGCAGTCCCGCTATAACTTGTGTACAGGGATTTTTTTTTTTTTTTTTTTTAATTCTTTTAAGCAAACATGTAGCAGAATACATTTTGGCTTAAATTTGACAATTTAATTTAAATCTTTTACTGGATTGGTTTTATAGCAAAAACTCAGTTTTTTAAATGTTTTTGTTTATAGCGCAAAAAATAAAAACCGCAGAGGAAACCAAATACCACTGAAAGAAGGCTCCTTTTGTGGGAGGAAGAAAAAAAAAAAAAAAGGATGTAAACTTCAATTGGGCAGTGTTGCATGACTGCACAATTGTCATTTAAAGTAATGCAGTGCCGTATTGCAAAAAAATAGCCTGTCAGGAAGGGGGGTGTATCCTCTGTCCCCTATGTGATGGAAAAAGTAAAGTTTTTGTAAAAAAATTTAACCACTTGCCTTTTAAAGTCCCTTATGTGATGATTTTTGGGTCTCTAAGGACATTCAGGGTCTAAAAAAAAAACCTGCATGTCTCCCCTGTGCTTAACTGAAATCACTGCAGATCGCACTGCATTACATTCTTTCCTGGCCTCAATGTTCAAGGACCCGTACGTGAAGGCATACATGTCACTTCTGGGTCAGGAACAAGGGGAGGAGAGAGGACATGTGTCCGCTGTCCTCCATCCTCTACCCGCCAACACCCACTATGCATGTACTGGGCCCGCAGTTGGGAATGTGGAGCCCGGGATACATAGTGGGCGGGAATTGAGCATCCCTGTCAGTGTAATGAATTTATTACTTCAGACATCAGTCTTATCAAAGCTCCAAAAAAATAAAGTGCTATACAGTTATTGCTAGGATATGCAAGTTCACAACTTACCCTTTCAACACGGGAGGTTTTCATTGCTCCAATATCAGCTGCACTCAAGCACAAAGGTGGTCCAAGCTCAAAAATACTGCGCAGAAAGCCATTTGTCTAAAAAGGGAAAAAAAAAAAAAATCTATGTATATGTACTGTATTTGGGTGCCACATAGCGACATAAATAAATCCTTTAATGCAGTGCTCACCTATGTAAAATACAAGTTAGAATCATTTGTTCATGCATCAAACTAGGTAAACTGTACTGCAACAATTACTACTGCACTGTTCTCAGCGTGAACAAGAACAGTAACAGTTCTGATTTAGGACTAGCTTTAAATGAGAAAATGGGCTCCCCGGGTAAAACTGCTATTCATGTATCCATTGCTGCGGTTGTATATATTGTATGTATGTTTCAAAATAGAGTTTCTCAGAGTAGGGACCACACTGTACAGAGGTGCCTTGATGAAGCAGTGGGGTTCTCACATATACAGCATTTGTAAATGTTGTGCAACTAAACCCTGTTTAACGCATACTAATTTAATTTCTGGTTAGCTGGAAAGGTACATTGGGTTAGAGTCACCCAGTAATCACTAGATCACTAGATTCCTCTTCTAGGTGATATGTAAAAGCAATCCAGTGGCAGTGTTACCAAGGTTAACACATAGGTACTTGACACAGTAGAAAACATGGCGATCTGGAACTCAGAAAAGGCTGTTCTACAATAGTGTAACATAGGTACCAGCATGTGTGATGAAGCAAGTACCTGCTATATGTAAGCTGGTCATTGCAGTTTGAACATGTAGATGTACATTGAGCCAAACATATGACAGAAAACTGATTAATTCAAAAAGACATGGCAATCCATTTCCCTGTTAATAGGCCAAGATGAAAATTTCGTAAACAAATATCACCTTACCAGAAGATGAAACTGCATTCCAGAGCCAAACAGCTCCTTGAAAACATCATACGTGAGCCTTTTCACCCAGCAGTCAATGTGCATGCGCTCTCTACCAAAGCGGATCGTTTCAGCCTGAAAGTCTCCATCCTGCACATAAACAAATTTCAATTGTTCCAAGTTGGCATCATTTTAGGCACCACATACAGCATTAACCCACAATTAGAACATAAGTACAACTGTAAAAGTATTAGTATACCTCAACAGCTCTGAGTACATCCCGGAAAACCGAGCGTTGCTTTCGTCTGTCTACTTTGGCTCTGTGTTTATTGCAGTCAGTAGCCAAAGCTTTCAATGTCTGAGTCAAAGGTTCGATGTCTTCATAATAAAAATCCTAAGTGGCAAAAAAAATATTTAGTACTAGTTACAAAAGCTTACACCTAAAAAGAGGGTAAAAGTGAAAATCAAAACACTTGTACATGCAACCTGAATTTTCTCATGCTGTGTGTCACCGCTCTGAGCACAGCCAATTGAAAAAGATCAAACCTAGCTACTGCTGCATCATATGTAGAATACAGCCATTTGGCTTAATCGGTGGTGGTAAAATTTACTTGAAGCAGCCTGAAAATGTTACTTGCCCATTATGTTGACTGTTTTTAACCTCCCTAGCGGTCTGATTATGTCAGTATTTCTGTGCTCAAAGCAGTACTTCTGCATGGAAATATGTAGTTTTTTTATTGTAGGCCTGTAATTTTAGGAATAACTCACTGAAATCTGTCCGAACAAGAGTCTAGTAAACATCCTGGGTACGTTAAAATTTTAAACATGAAATCATAAAAAGTTATTAAATAATAATAAATTCAATTCAATAATCTACTCAAACAAAAACACTGAAATTTGAAATATAGCGCCAAGTTCACACATGACTGAGCAAAGTCGCAAAATCGTTTTCAGTGTCTTGACGAATTTCCCCATGAATCATCATTCAATTCTACAAGTGGTTCTAATTTAATATCGCTGTGTTCTAGCTGGTCTAAAACCGCTTTTGACCTAAAGGGAAGCTTTTTGGACACCATGGACATTTCTCAGTATCCAGGCAGAAAGAACAGTAAATATGCAGGCAGGGCACAGGATAAAGCACTAGGGACAAAATGTGAAATGCTTTGATACAGTAATGTTTTACTATGTGATTTTAGTGTATTTAGTGAATGTCACTGACATTTTTCTGTTTCAATATTTTTTATTGAAAAAGTTTTGTTTTAAGAATACAAGCTATAAATACACCCACACAGAGGCAAAGCAGAATAACAGACATCCTGCTGACTTGTATTCGTCTAACGAAATGTCCAATGATATCAAGGGACGGCAAAAGCCGAACCAAATAGCAGCAGTAATCCAACATATCGGAAAAGAAAGAAAAAAAAAAAAAAAGGTTAGAAGAAAGGAAAAAGAAAATAGAACAAAAAGAGGAATCAAAGAAAGCATGGAAGGGAAACTAAAAAGGATAACGGATCCAGGGCTAGCACAGGCAGTGACTATAAGAGGCCATAACTAGTAGGAGGTAAGGATGGCAAGGAATAACGTATCCAAGGTTCCCAAACCTCAAGGAATCTCAGATGAGAATCATGAAGAATGCTAGACATCTGTTCATTGAACATAGCATTCATCCGGGTCCTCACCCCCTGGAAGACAACCAAAGGGGTTCTCCAAGCTTGAGCTATAGCACGTTTGGCCAAAATAAATAGGTAGGATGCCAATTTCTGCTGCGACCTAGACAGACCCAAAATTGGGCAATGCAGGAGGGCCACCCCTGCATCCCTACGGACCGTAATATGAAATAGCGTTTTTAGCAAACCAAAAACCCTAGAAGAGAAGCCTATCAATCGCAGGCACGACCACCAAATGTGCAAGACGTCCCCGTGTAGACCACAGTTCCGGAAACACCTATCTCCTCCAGTCGGATTAAAGTGAGCAGTCCGAGCCAGGGCCCAGTACCACCGCAGTAGAACTTTGTAGGCTGGCTCAAGAGTGACTATTGAATGAACATTTTGCCACCATCCCCCAGGCTTAATGCCAATCCTCCGCTGCAATCGAGACTGACATTTAAATTTCCCGCCAGTTCCATCCCCTGTACTTCCTGACATCGCAGGGAATGGAACCCGGAAGACAGATGCGGGAGCGAAGGACAACGCAAGTGCAGAAGGGATCTTGAAGCAACGCTGCAAGGTATTCCCGAGTGTAGCTCAGGGTTACCGCTTGTGGTGCGGATACTTCTCCCCAAGCTACACTTGGGAATACCTCCAGGGAGGTTAATACACGAGTCACTGAGCAACAACCGGTATGCAAATCATAAAATGTAAGAAGTATCAGAGTTACTCAACCACATGCTTGCTAAGCAAAAGGGTGACAGCCAAGCAGCTAGCATTTTAAGTACATACAGGTTTTAACATTTAAAGGCTAGCAATAAGTCCCTAACATGAATCAAGTTGATCTTCCACTAGCTTTGTGTTTTTGGCTTAGGGACTAGAAACCAATGGACAGCCAGGTAAGTAGTACTTTTAAGATATGATCTTAAGTGGCAGACCCCAGTTTTTCACACAACAGGTTCACTTTATAATGCTTAATATCTAAAAATTGCAACCCAGGATGTAAGTGTAAACTACAAATATTCATCCCCCCACCCAACCAAAAAACTCCCACCCCCACATTTTCCAACTGGCTACTAAAAAACAAAATTCCACCATATCTAAAGCCAAACTATGCAGAAGGCCTTTCCCATTGGTTGATGTCCATCCAGGCCAAAGCTGTTGTACACTGAATGGAGCTCATCTGGCATTCCATTAATGGGACATAGCTTGTGAATGCCATTAGGCAAAAATCAAACTGCATGACATTACACCAACTACAAAAATAACAAGTTTCTATGCACAGAAATACAATAAAAATATGTAAAGCTAGTTCTATACACCAGAAATTGGACACATTTTTAGAGTTACTAATGCCCATTGGGGGGGAGGGGGGATTGCTATACTTACCTGCTCTGTGCAATGCCACTTCTTGGGTTTTCTGCTAGCACTGCGTGATCTTTGGTGTCTGCCCCTATGGCAAGCGCTTTCTATCAGGGCTGACGTGCAGGCTCACTCCCAAGCCAGATTGTTTTGACAAATATGGTGCGACTCAACCCTGCCCCCCTGAATACGACTGACTCAGGAGTCAATGGCTGCCTCCATGTGCAGGGAGGACAGAGTGCAGCAACGCTGCTCTTGGGCATAGCACTGGATTGTGATTGGGCTCAGGTAAGTATTTAGCAGGGGTGGGGTGAGAACTGATCATGCAAGTTTTTTTTGCTTACTGCAGAGAATGCATTTACAACCCCTTTATAAAAGAACCTCTGTACATTTGTACAAAAAAAAAAAAACCAGCAAGTGCCAGCATACATCATATCTCTCTACCACAGAGGAAATATAAATTAGGGCACCTAAAATAAAGGTGAAATTTCCCTATTGGGTACTTTATCCTAAAGTAAATCTTTTTTTCTGTGCTTAACGCCTTTGATTTCCTCCAGTCGTTTCCCCCAATTGTGTTCAATTCAGAATGCATAAATATCTCAAGGTGTGGAATTATGGACTATTACCTGCTGAAATCCCTATTGCCAGCTCAAAATGCTTTACCGAATTTATGTTCAGCCTGATGCTAGTGTTACTGTAAGAACACATGCAAAATCACTAGTGACCTGCTAACTGCCAAAGGTAATGGCCACTACTCAGTCCTCTTACTCCTTGACCTCTCCGCAGCCTTCGATACAGTTGACCACCCCCTCCTCGATAAACTACACTCCCTCGGCATCAGATTCCGCTCTCTCCTATCTCTCCCAACGCTCCTTCAGCGTTACCTATAACGCTAGCACCTCCCTCTCTCCCCCTCTCTGTTGGAGTCCCCCCAAGGCTCTGTCCTCGGGCCCCTTCTCTTCTCCATCTACACCTCCTCCCTTGGCAAACTGATACACTCCCACGGCTTCAACTATCACCTCTACGCTGATGACACGCAAATTTACCTCTCCACCCCTCAACTCACCCTTTGTCTCCGCCCGTATCACCCACCTGCTGAATGACATCAGACTGGATGTCGCTCCACTTCCTAAAACTGAACCTTTCCAAAACCGAGCTCCTAATTTTCCCCCCAGCACGCGCCCCTCCACCCTCTCCATCACGGCCAACGCCACCAGTCGCACCCCGCAAGCCAAAGTCCTAGGTGTCACTCTAGATTCAAACCTGTCCTTCCAACCCCATGTCCAATCGCTAGCAAGCTCATGCAGGCTCCACCTCCGTAACATCTCCAAAATATGTATGTTCCTAACCCCAGACACTACTAAACTCATTCACTCCCTCATTATCTCACGCCTGGACTACTGCAACTCCCTCACCGGCCTACCTCATCACAGACTATCCCCGCTTCAGTCTATCCTGAACTTAGCGGCCAGACTCATCCACCTTACCAACCACTCTTCTGCCATCCCCCCCGACATTCCCTCCATTGGCTTCCGATTGCCCAACGCATCAAATTCAAACTACTAACACTGACATACAAAGCCATTCATAATGCTACCCCAAACTACCTCACCGATCTGATACCCAAATACCACCCAACCCGTAATAGTCACTCCTCACAAGACCTACTTTCTAGCTCCCTGGTCTCCACCTCCCACGCCCGACTGCAGGACTTCTCCAGGACTTCCCCCGTCCTCTGGAACTCACTACCCCAATCCATCAGACTGTCACCTACCCTCCTCACCTTTAGGCGCACCCTGAAAACCCATCTCTTCAGGGAAGCCTACCCCACCCTCACCTAACTGCCGATCTCCTCCACTCCATCCCCCACAGCCACTTCCTCCTGTACCACTTTCCCCTCCCTCCTAGATTGTAAGCTCGAAAGAGCAGGGCCCTCGAACTCCTGGTGTATTTTGTTACTGTATTGTCTCATGCACAGTCCCCCACTATAATGTACAGCGCTGAGCAAACCTTCTGGCGCTATACAAATACTGTATAATAATGCAATCTTTCATACAAAATGCAATACTGTACCACGTGCAGTAAATATAACAACCTTGCCAACTTTGGTGCAATAAAGTCTTTAATGAACTAAAGCCCATTTTATTTAAAACCATTAGTAAAGAAAATTCAGCGTTATTCCTTGTAAATTAATATGGCACACTCCCCAGGGGACAAACTAAGGGTCCATTCACACCAGATACGGTGGGACTGTGCGGACTGGATACTCAAGCACAGTCCCACCGCATGACAAGGCAAAATTACTCGTCTGTGCCTGATTCACACTGCTGCGTTTGTGGTGGTTGCAGGAAGTATGCACTATTCTGTGCACTGCAGAGTGAGGAATCGCCTTGCACTGCAGCCAATTTAACTTAAGAGGGGGTGGGGGTGGGAAGTGCAGTAGAGAGCGGCAATATTAGCCAGAACGCACAGACCATTGCGTTCTAAAGCGGTGCCTGGTATGAATGGACCCTACAAAAATGACTTGCATCAGTGACTGGGAATTAAAGCAACAGTAACCAAACACATGAGGACCTTGGATGGAAATGCATTGTACCTACATACAAAACTTGCATGGTAAAAAACAGCCCCAAAAAGGGTTCCCAAGATGTAGAAGGAACTACTTCTGGGAGACTAGAAAACATCTTATGATAGAAACCCCGTAGTGAAGAGTAACATTAGAGTGCCTGGCCCAACCTGCTCAAAAACTAGAGCCAAAACAGCCGAGATGGGAGCTAAAAAGGACCAGGAAGTAATGAGAGAAAGTTAAACATCTGCAGGAGCACCAGGAGTTTGAACAAATTCACCTTAAAGAGGGGTAACATTAGTAGAAAGCAAACCTGCTGTGGACCTTTCCAACATGGAACTACATGGGTTCCAGCATTGGAAAATGACACTTACAACCTAACAATGGGTTACGCCCAAGGGACTCAATGGTCTCTTCACTCTGAGGTAATGACGGGAGACTGACGTCTTAAAAAAAAGGTCTCCATTGGACGGAGACTTCGAACCAAGTCAGAAATAGTCACTGTAACCAACGGTCCACGCTACTCAAAAGCTGAGGGGAGACTTTGCTGAAGGTGCGGAACAACATTTGTCTTTACAGTCATTATCTGAGGAAGAGGGTGAATTTGGTCAGTCATCTATGAATACAATAGAAATCCCTGACAATGGAATTAGAGGGTTGCTATGGGTTGGGCCCTATATCCATAGGGTTGCTAGATTCCAGACACTAGTGTCCTCAGGGTAAACATTTCCAAAAAAAAAAAAAAGTAGGAGTTAGCTGGGCTCACCTGTAGCAGAGACAGGACTTTTCCCTATGTCTGGATACAGACCTGTTGCAACCATGTGACAGTGAAACAATTAGGTATCAAGGTATCAGACAAGGCCTTAGCTGGAGGCCGAAAAGACCAGGAGGTGATTGGAGTCACTGTAGGCAGACAGTAAGAATAGCATGGATTGTAGATCAGAGTTCCAAGTTGCTCTTCTGCAAGGCAGGAACAGGATGCTTCCTCTACACCAGCGGTATACAAACTTTCTAAGCATAGGGCCAGTTTACGGTCCATCAGATTTTCAGGGGCCGGACTATGGCCATTGGGAGTAGAAATTGTCCCGGCATCAGTGGAAGTAAATACATTTTTGTTATTAGGGGGAGGAATCGCACCCCTTCATTAGTGTAAGTGGGAGGAATAGTGCCAAATTGGTGAACAGTGGCAGGAATAGTGTCCTATTGTTGGGTGTCAGTGACAGGAATAGCGCCCCATCAATGGTGTTAGTGGGAGGAATAGTGTCCTACAGTTGGTTTCATGGGGGGGGGGGGAATAGTGCCCCATCATTGGTGTGAGCAGTAGGAATAGTGTCCTATTGTTGGTGTTCGTGGGGGGGGGGGGGGGGGGGGGGGATGCCTAATCAATGGTGTCAGTGGGAGGAATAGTGCCCCATCATTGGTGTAAATGGTATAAATAATGCCTCATTGACATCAGTAGCGGCAATTAGTTGTAGCAATTGTATCAGTTGGATGAAAAAGTGCACCGAGGGCCAAATAAAGGCAAGCAAAAGGCCACATCTGGCCCCCGGGCCACAGTTTGAAGACCACTGCTTTATACTGAATGGCAGGAAAAAGTGCCACAGAGTAGATGTCAGCGCAAAGTCCCTCAGAAGGTGAACAGTCAACAGATAATTTTGAAAAGCAGTGCAAACAGCAGCTCCCAGTGCCCAACTCAAGTAAATCTGTGTCCTTCCCATACAGGGCAGAGCAACAGGCTCACTTTAATGCAGACTTAACCACTTGCCGCCCAGCCACCGCATATAAACAGTGGCAGGGCGGCGCTCGTAGGCAAAAGCAAGTTTTAAAACGGCTGCCTTCAAAACAGGAAGGGGGCGCATGCGAGGCGCGCGCCCGCCCTACCTGTCCCGCGGGTGTCAGCCGACGGGTCACAGCCGTTTTTTACCGGCCGTTTTCCCGCGATTGCCGGTGATCGCTAACACAGAGCAGGGCTGCATTGTTTACACACAGCCCTGTTCTGTGTCAGTTCTCTGACAGCTTGTGAGAAGCTGCAGTTTCTCTCCCTCGATCAGCTCCCCCCTCCCTTCCCCCGTCCAGTACACACCCCCGCCCCCTAGTAAAACACTCCCCTTACACTGCAAATTCTAAAAATGTTAACCCCTTCCTCCCCAGTGACATTAGTACAGTTTCAGTGGTTTTTTTTTCACTGATCACTGTATTGGTGTCACTGGGGATGTCAGTGACCCCAAGTCAGTCCCCCCCGTGTCAAAATGTCCGCCGCTATCCCGCAGTCCTGCCATAAGTCGCTGGTTGCCGCCATATGTCGCTGATTGCCGCCAAAAGTCGCTGATCGGCGCCATTAGTATAAATAAAAATTTAAAATTCCAGTATCTTTCCCGCCATTTGTAAATGCTATAACTTTCACGTAAACCAATTTGCACGTATTGGGATTTTTTTTAGCAAAGACATGTCGCAGAATGCATTTTGGCAGAAATTTATGACTAAATTTGATTTTTGCATTTTTTTTTACTGGACATGTTTTATAGCAAAAAGTCCAAAATAGTTTTTTTTCCTCAAAATTGTCAGCCTTTGTTTTTATAGCGCAAAAAATAAAAACTGCACAGGCGATCAAATACCACCGAAAGAAAGCTCAATTTGTGGGGAAAAAAGGATGTAAATTTCATTTATGTACCGTATTGCATGACCGCGCAATTGTCCGTTAAACTAGCGCAGCGCTGTATAGCAGAAAAATGGCGTAAATTGCAGTATTTATACCATAGTTTGTAGACGGTATAACTCACACAAAGCAATCAATATACACTTATTGGGATTTTTTTTACCAAAAACATGGAGCAGAATACATTTTGGCCTAAATTTATAACCAACTTTGAGTTTACTATATATTTTTTTATAGCTGAAAGTAAAAAATATTGTTTTTCTTCAAAATTTTTGGCCTTTGTTTATAGCGCGAAAAATAAAAAGCGCACAGGTGATCAAATTACACCGAAAGAAAGCTCTATTTGTGTGAAAAAAAGGACGTAAATTTTGTTTGGGTGCAGCATTGCATGACCGCGCAATTATCAGTTGAATTAGTGCAGCGCCGAGTAGCAAAAAGAGGCCTGGTCATTAAGGGGGGTAAATCCTCTGGTGCTCAAGTGGTTAACCAGAAGCCTACACTTTACTTTCACTACTCCAGGAGTGAAGGCAAAGCCCAAAGAGAGCTACATGGTGCTGAAGTCCTAGTTCACACAAGGCTTTGGACTTCCAACACTGTCACATGCTTCTTCATATCCATATAAGTGGATATGACCCAAAAAAGTCTAAGTTGCAATTTAAAAAAACAGGACAGACTCATTTGAGTTATATTGCCATGGCAGTTTCTTTACAGGTCTACACAATGTACTAGGTTCATAAATACTCAGTAACCCTCTACAAAGTGTTGTAGATATCAATCGCATGCTACAAATATCCATGGACAAACCAAAATGTGGGTGTAAACTCAGACCCTGAATTATCCACTGAAATCTGAAAACTGTCCATAAATACAACTATTAATAGCCCAAAAAAACACTTACTGCATCCGCTTCTCGCGCAATTTCAAACAGAACAGCCAGTGTTTCCCCAGCTGTAATTCTCATGTTTACATCCTCGCAGGAAAGCAGTCGTGGAAGTTTCGGTAGATGTCTACAAGAGTGGCAAATAGAAAGTAACCAATTTGGCATTTTAAAAGACTACTTACAAATATAAACCTTTGCAGCAAAGCAGCTCTAAAGAACAATTCCAAGCAGCAAACTAATCCATTTGTTCTCATCTAGATAAACAGGCCATTTCTAAAGTTAAAATCAACCAGTGTTACCTACATGTCTATTTTCTTCTTTGCTTCACTTGTATGACAGATGGTTAGCAAAAGGGTCCATGATTGGAGAGCTTGGATGTGAAGTGCTGAACAGCTATCAGCCCCACCTTCAGAACGATATTGCTTCGTGAAGAGGTTTTCCAAACACTCCATTGTTCCATACAAGTCCTAGTCAATAAAAAAAAAAAAAAACTTTAAGCAAAGGAAATTTATCAGTTGAAAATATTTAATTTAGCTGGTGGTCAGCCTTATTACCTCTATGTCATCGGCAGCAATAAAGCAGCAGAGGCCCAAGTATGTAGCACACTGTTGAGAAAAAGATGAGATTTAAACCATGTACAATTTTTAACAGCCCAGAGTAAGATTTAATATAGACAACTACTTCACCTAATTACACTTATGGGGGGGTGAGCTTTCCAGCAATATAGTTTTGCAAAATCTAAGTATGTCATTTACAGACACTATTTTGACTAGTGTTTTTATAGTTGTGCATGCTCACATTTTGTTCTATAATCTGTCCTATTTAACCACAAGCCTACAGGGCACTTACTTATACCCCTTCCTGCCCAGGTCAATTTCCAGCTTTAATCGCTATTGCACTTTGAATGAAAATTGCAGTCATGCAACACTGTACCCATATGAAATTTATCATTTGTTTGTGACAGATAAGATAGAGCTTTATTTTGGTGGTATTTAATCACCTCTGGGGGTTTTTTTTTATTTTTTCTTAAACCAAAAACCACTGAATTTTGAAAAAAAAAAAAAAGTTTGTTTTTGTTATAAAATTTTGTAAATAAGTGATTTTTCTTCACTGATGTGCGCTAATGAGGCAGCATTGATGGACACTGACAGGTGGCACTGCTGAGGCTACACTGATCATCAGGGCACACTGATCATCAGTGATTTGATGATCAGTGTACATGTCCCCTCCGCAGAATGCTGATTACTGGCTCTCCTCTTGAGCTGTCAATCACAGCTCGAGAGGAGAAAAATGCAGATAACTGGCATTTCCCTGTTTACATGTGATCAGCTGTGATTGGACACAGCTGATCACATGACCGAGCCGGCATCTTTGGCCGAGGGGCACAGCGCACCATTGATTGCTGCGCATGTGCGATTAGAATGGGAGGACGTCATATGACGTAATCCCAGAACCACCTTGCGGCCGTCATATTACTATATGGCGGGCGGGGGGTGGTTAAAATTATACTAAAATAAGGCTTCTGGTACAAAACGCATGGCAAAGTTATTTTGTAGCTAAAAAGTTTTTGCACTTTAATGTCCCAGGGGAAAAAAAAGAAAAAAAAAAAAAAAAAATACAACCACACAAATGAACAAATCAGAAATAGCAGTTCAAGTGAGGAAGAAGTTCATTAGTGTCAATTGAGTGACAAAAGGTTAAATAGAAATGTATGTTAACCCTTTCCCACCCACCTAGCACCATCTTTCAAAGAACGCTCGGGGGTAGGAAGGATCGGCGACCATGTGAACAGTGATCAGCTTGTCACAGTGGTCACATGATCAGAAGCCAGTCCTGCAAGCTATGGATGTCTTCTCCGGACAGAGTGGCTTTTAGCCTCATCTGTCCAGTGGACAGGGTGAGCTGAGCGTTAACAGCTTCCCGTCCGCCCTATAGCAGAAGTACTGCTACAGGGCAGCACAGGTGTGCAAAAATACACATACCAAAAAGTCAGCTCCTACACACTGCTTTGCATGGCTGTGTATAGCTCAGTAATGCAAAGCAGTGTGCTTACAGGACATAATGTAAACTGTCACACAGTAAACCCTTGACCACCCCACGTTAACCCCTTCCTGCCCAGTGCCATTAGTACAGTGTCAGTGCTTTCCATTAGCACTGATCACTGTATTGGTGTCACTGGGGATGTCTGACACCAAGTAATTTCCCCCCCAGTGTCAGAATGCCTGCCGCAGCTGTTGTTCGCCCATACAGCCATTTGTAAACACTAACTTTCATGTAAACCAATTTACATGTATTGGGACATTTTTTAAGCAAAAGACATGTAGCAGAATACATTTTGGCCTACATTTATGAAATTTCATTAAATTTTTTTATTGGACATTCAATCGCAAAAAGTAAAATACTGCTTCTCAAAATGTTTTTTTTTTTAGAGCAAATAAAAAACCCACAACTGAAAGCTCTATTCGTGGGAATACATTTTTTAATTTGGGTGCGGCGTTGCATGACCGCACAATTGTCAGTTAAAGGAACGCAAAAAATGGCCTGGTCAGGAAGGGGGGGGGGGGGGGTTGTAAATCCTCTGGAGGGCAGGTTAAAAGGTCAGCTTTTTTGCTGCTGCACATGAGGTAATGCAGTGTAAAAAGGGGTAAACAATTTCTTTCATGGATGTCATGACAATTAAAGGTCTCACCTTAGGTGAAGGGGGACAGGTTTTATTTTATTTTTGAATTTTGCAATGCCTCAACCATGTTTAAAATGAATGAGCAGGGGCTTTTTTTCTGAAGCTATGCAAGCTTCATGGGAGCTGAAGAAATGTTTCCTCCCATGACAGAAGAGTTAGGTAGACAGACCCCGTTCAACACTTTATAGGCAATTCCATTCCACAATTAAAGAAGCCGGTCTACCTGTCTAAATTGGTGATAAGGCTATTGAAAAACAATGTTGGCCTGTGCACAGATATTGGTCATCTTTATAGATAAAACTACCATGATGTTTACCAAGTTGTGCAAAAAGTAGTACTTGAAATTAATCTCTGAAACAGGATTCTTTCTAAAATCTAATACAGCAGTATTGAACCCAAAAGCAAAGAGCAGGTAAAGTATTGTCACAATTTTTCTAGGTAAATATTTCTAAAAAGGTGCTATTGACATGATTTTCACCACGTCTAACAACCCATACATACAAAAATAAAAAAACAGAAATCAAGTTACGTGTAATAAAATCGAATGACAGGGAAAATGTATTGAACACGCCAACTAAAATTTAATACTTTACCAATAAAGGATTTTGTACGACAGCTTCGACTCCTCCTGTACAGAGAAACTTATTGCATGCATTGCTCAGGTGTGATTTTGGCCCATTCTTCCACACATGATCCTCACATGTTGAAGGTTCCATGGGCCTCTTCTATGAACTCTGATCTTCCATAGTTCTTTCCATAGATTTTCTATTAGATTAAAGTTAGGTGATTAGCTGGGCCATTCTAGCAGCTTTATTTTCCTTGAGACCAGTTGTGCGTTTCCTACCTCCAAACTTCACTGTTGGTATGGTGTGATGTGCAGTGCCATTTGACCTCCCAAACATGGTTTATATTAGGGTATCCAAAGAGTTCCGTTTTGGTCTCATCTGACCAGACTATAGTCTCCCAGGATTGTCTAAATGGCGCGCACAAACTTTGCGAGCTTCAACATGCTATTTCTTCAGTAATTGAGTCTTGCATGGTGAGCGTGCATACAGGCCATGGCAGTTGAGTGCATTACTTATGGTTTTCTTTGAATCAATCGTACCTGCTAATTCTAGGTCTTCCTGAAGCTCTCCACAAGTAGTCCTTGGCTCTTGGACAACTCCTCTGAATTCTTTTCACTCCTGTCAGAAACCTTGCGAGGAACACCTGATGTAGCCGGTTTATGGTGAAAGGATGTTTTCCACTTCAAGATTATGGCCCCAACAGTGCTCACTGGAACATTAAGAAGTTTAGAAATCCTTCTGTAACCAATGCCAGTCAACAGAGCCCTTGCTTTTACCCATTATAAGAGGTTTGTAACACCTTGGTAATGAGATACCTTTTTTCAGGCCATCAGTTGAGACTGAACCAGCTGATATTAATTTTCACTGACAAGGGGCATGCATTTTTGCACCTCCCACTCTGTTCAATTTTTTTTCCCCGTGTCATTTTATTTTTTACACAACGTAATTTCTGAACTTTGTTTTGATTTCTTTGTATGTATAGACTGCATGGCTAGTTACTGACATGGTGAAAAATTCATGTCAATAGCACCTTTAGAAATATTTTTACGTAGAAAAATGGCCACTTGTTCAATACTTTTATTACCTGCTGTACATATTGCAGTTTACCAAGTCTTAGAAGAAAGCCCAAAACGAAACTAATGCAGCCATCACATCTATGTTGATCTGGTGATCCAGCCAGTAAGTTAGATTTTCAACATAAGTGCTCTTGCAGTTACAGGAATAAGACCATTTAACACGGACAAGAGTACCTAAAATAATTGGCTCTCATGTAAAACCTTTATCAAAAAAAAAAAAAAAAAAAAAGGTTTACCAATCAAAATTATTAGCTGGAGCTCAGATTCAATGTGTTACTGTATTTAAAACTACTACTACTTCTAACACTCCCCTCCCACAAACTGACAATGCTACTGTTCAAATCTGACCCGTGTTCATACATCCACAGTGGTGTGTATAATACAGGTGGTAAGTTACTGGCTAAATTACCAGGGAAAAACACCTAAAAGAAAAAAAACGTCCACTACATCTGATTGGCAAGCTGCAATATATTACATTTTTGGTTTACTACCACTCAAATGTGTACAAGTACTTACAGCCTGCCGTGCCTGGGTACTTGCACTTCTGTCACAAACAATGGTCTTTAGAGTTGGAGCCAAGGTTTTGAACACCTCTTCGCTTTCATTGCCAGAGCCAAGCTGGCAGCAAAGGAGGCAGGCTAGAGCTGCTGCTATACGCTGCTCTTCACCTTTTCCTAGAAGGGAAAAAACAAAAAAACAAAAAACAGTATGTCAATGCAGGAGGAAAAAATAGATGAGAAACATCACCATTTAAAGCAGACCTTGCACTATAGACAAGGTCCACCTATTAACTTCTCTAACCCCCCCCAATTGCACTATAAAGCTGGGGCTTTTTTGCAGAGGGGTATGCCATGCTCTGATGGAATCCCAAATCCCAGAGACCACTCCGCATGGGAATGTGTGCAAGAGGTTTGGGCTACTGCACATTGCTTGGCTTTTGCTGAAAGGGTCACGTCACCCATATGCAAGTGCAATAGGCATGGGAAGCCATGGAAAGGATTTCATAATTTTCTTCCCTATAGAGTTTAGTTATTTGTAAATTTTGTAAAAGGGAGGGAAACGCTGTAAATTAGCAGACCTTGTGTTTTTGGTACAAGTTCTGCTTTAAGACCATGCAGGCTTTTACCCAAATAAACTGGATTCCCGCAGCAAGAATCAGTGGATTCTTGTGGCTGAAACAAGTGCAAGTGAATGGTGGCAGCTATTCAGCCTGTACAAAGTAAAGTTAGGCTGTTAGTGGTCATTGACGTTTACATATATAGTTACACACCAAGCAGTTACCTGCTTGTTAGGGATGGACGTCCGAGCCTGGATGCATCTGACAGATTCTCGCTGCTGGAATCTGGCAATGCGGGTAAAACACCCAAGTATACTCAGTAAAAATACTAGTGCAGCCAGCTGGCATTCATGTGCTCCCACACTTCAAATCAATGCAGTAATTAAGTGTCGTGCTGCTATTATCCACAGAACCACTGTTAAATGCCAACGTAAATGCATGATAGGATATGCACATTTACAAAACTGAAATACATTTTCAAATACTGTCCATGCTGGAAATTTAATACACAAATACATGTGCAAATGTCCAGTATTTCCAGGTAAACAGGTGCAAGAGTAGAATAAGTGCTGCACTATTTCCTACTATTTATATCAACCAATTTGTAAGGGCTATAACCATGCAAATAACCTGATGTAACCCTAATTGCTACAGCTGTGTAAGTTGTCAAACTATCTACAAAAATATAAACTGCAAAAAGCTGAGCAAGTGACAATTTCAAATATTGCCCATCATGGTGGAAATTCTCTTCAAACACAGCATGCATATCAAATGTACTATTATGCAAGCCAAATAACCGCGCACATGCCCTTTAAGGGAAAGAATCCTGCAGTTTTCCTCAACTATCTGGTGGGGGCCAGTGCAGCCCACGACAGTCAACCACATAGTGTGACATTAAAACTCACCAAAACAAACCACAAGACATTTATAGGTGCACAGCAGACATTCTCTAATGAATGTCATTCCCTTGGTCCTACCTGTGATCTACACGGCTCTGGATTGTGTATCCCATCACTTCCTGGTTAACAAGTCATCTGACTTCGTCATACGTCACAAAATCACATCTTCCTCAGTGGTGTAGGTATTGGGTAATAACACGGCAATTATGTGAACTATGTTATTGGTTTATTATAGCACTTGAAAATTGGTATAAGTACTAGGAAGTAGTAGTGTGGCATTTCCCATGTGAAGTACTACTAATGCACCAAAAACAGTACGAAATTGGAATTACCACTTTCTTTAGGCTGCATTTATACAACAAAAAATACTATTAAAAAACCACTGAAGCAACTAGAATACTACATACCTTTCTTTAGGCAGCGCTCAATACTATCTGTGATTGTTAGCCTTCTTTCTAAGATGAAGTCATTTAATATTTTGGAAGCCAAACCATTCTTTAAGCCTTCTAGAGCAGTTTGCCTTGTCTTTGCACTGAAAAATACAATATATTGCAGATAGAAAATACTTTGTTATACAAATTACATTCCTCTACAAGTGTATTAATGCCCTTTACTAGTGTAAACAGCAATATGCCTTGATTATTAATCCTGACATTGCTACAAAAAAAAAACAAAAAACCACACACCACACATTTAACCACTTGCCTGCCTGAGGATTTACCCCACTACCTGACCAGGCTTTTTTTGCTTTACAGCGCTGCATTACTTTGACTATTACGCGGTCTTGCAATGCTGCGCCCACACTAAAATTTACATCCTTTCTTTCCATGAATTGAACTTTTACGGTGGTACGTGATCACCTGTGCTGTATTTTTTACTCTATAAAACAATTTTGGGGGAAAAAATATATATCTTTTTGACTTTACTATGAAACATGTCCAGTAAAAATTTTTATTTTTGTTAAATCAAAGTTCAGTCATAAATTTAGGCCAAAATGTATTCTGCTACATGTATTTGCTAAAAAAAATCCAATACATTTAAATAATTGGTTTACATGAGTTATACCGTTTACAAATGGCGGTATATATACACACTGGTATTTTTTTTTTTATTAGTAATGGCAGCGATCAGCAACTTATAGTGGAACTGCAGTGGGCATTCTGACACTGGGGGGACTCTGTCACCGACATCCCCAGTGACACCAATACAGTGATCAGTGCTAAAAAAACACAAAACAAAAACACAGATACTGATGGTACTGGGCAGGAGGGGTTAATATGAGGGGCGATCAAACTGTTAGCTGTGTGCTAGGAGTTTTACTATGGGGCGATGTATGTGTGCTTCTCTGTAAACAAACTGCTTTGGATGGCTGTGCACAGCCATCCAAAGCAGTGTGCATGAGCTAGTTTGAGATCCTCAGTAATCACTGGGTGCTGGCAAGTAATTAGTGACAGCCGCACCCCCTACCTGGAAATGCAAACACACGATTTTATGCACCTGTGCCGCCCTGTAGTAGCAGTATTTCTGCTATAGGGCTGTCAGGAAGCAGTTAAGAAAAAAGTCCACTAGATAAACACTACGCACCCATTTTAGAGACTATGCATCTAGAAGCCTAAAATCTACTCCCCTCCAAACAAAACATTAACACAATTGGTATATATACCTTTTGTCCATTGTAAGATCAATAAGACCCTTTAATTTGAACTCAAAGTCTTCCTGAGCTGCTATTTCATCAACTTCAGCACCTGTTTGAGATAGATTGTTTAAGTGATCTTTCACAGAACCAAACTTTATAAAGCAGATATGCATAAAATATCCCCAGATTATTGCTGTAATCAGTATTTCCCAACATGAAATCACATCCCCAAAAATGCCTAACCAGAAATACACCACATTAGTTGCTCCCTGTATGCATATACCTTTCACACAGCTCTTTAATTTGCTGGGCCTGTCCTACCCCGAAGTCTACTTCAGGAGCGGCAACAGACAAGGCAGTGCTAATAGTATTCGTGAGCATATTTAACCATCCCGTCAACTGGAAATTAAAGTCTGTACTCTATAGTGTTTTTCCACCGACATTGAAAGATCACCAAGTTAGCTACCAAGTGCTTGTCATACCATTTTGTTTAGCCATAATGCAGCTATGCTAAAACTCCTACTGCTGCCACCATCTTTGGAAAATCAAATTTCATACCAATCAAGATGGCAGAGTATCAGATTTACATACTGTAGGTGCCAGACATGAGCCATGCCCCTCTTTATGCCTCTGTGCTGGTAATGAAGCATTATACCATGCTTGCACTAGGAAGGATCAATATTGTGCAGACTAGCAAACACATTGAAATGCATTCGCAGCTTTGTTTAGAGGGATGGCCTCAATAACACTGTGGGTCTATCATGGTTTGAACAGGCTGGAGCAGACATGACACCGCTATTGCTTACTATAATAAAGTAGGGTCTCCACAGCTTTGTAGTGTAGCAAGGGTGTGTGGCTCAACAAAGCAAAATATGTCAGAAGACTAAATGGTTTCCATACATTTTAAATCTGACAGTTTAAAGACTAAAGACCTGGTAATTAATCAGTATTAGAACTCACCATCCTCTTGATAGCTGGCAGCGTCACTAAAACTACTGCACTGGCTCATGGTTTCAAGTGAGGAATCATCGTCACTAAATGGATAAATATTTTTCTGCCGACCACCTGCAAAGAGAGTTGCGCAATTTTTATAGGTAATTTGAGTAATTTTACATCTTAAACATTTCAGTAGACAAAAATCAAAGAATCTATTCCACTTGAGTGAAAAACAATGACCAAGCTTGAATACGCCAGAAAAAGGATTCCACGTTCTCAGTTTTCCCTCAACCTGTTCATATTCTAGCATTTGTGCTCCCTTCCCTGGACCAAGCTCATACAGACAGACCTAATGTGCTAGTCTTAATGAAAACCATAATTCACCTGCAAACTGAAATTCTGTTGCTCAAAACCCATTAACCACTTGCCCTCCAGAAGATTTACCCTCCTCCCTGACCAGGCCCATTTTTGCACTGCAGCACTGCGTTACTTTAACTGACAATTGCACGGTCATGCAATGCTGTACATACATTATATGGATGTCTTTTCCCCAAAAAGAGCTTTCGGTATCTGATTAAAACTATGGTTTTATGGTTTGCACTATAAACAAAGACTGACAATTTTGAATGCACACAATTTACTTTTTGCAATAAGGCATCCAATAAAATAAAATTTAGGTCAAAATGTATTCTGCTATGTGTCTTTGCCAAGAAAAAAAAAACCCAATAATCTCTATCGATTTTTTTTTTCTGTTAATACTAGTTACGGCAGCGATCAGCTACTTACAGTGGGCAATCTGCAACTTGGTGGGAACTGACATCTCCAGTGACACAAATACAATGATCAGTGCTAATAAAAAGCACCAATACTGGGCAGGAAGGAGTTAACATCTGAAGCAATCAAAGGGTTAACGGTTAGGGAGCGTTTGTGAACTTTGTGTTTTACTAAGCAGACCTGCTACTTTCTACACAGAGTCCCAGCCAAAAAACCACACGCCATTCGGGACCCAGTTATTGACATACTCAGAAGCCAATAGCAGCGCGGGTAGGGTGTCACATGCCCCCTATCCAGAAATGCAAAATAAAGTAGATTTACGTGATTCTGCCCAGTGAAGCCACCCTGTAACAGTACATCTGCTATGGGGCAGCAGGCAAGAAATTTGCCAAAGTATGCAAGTTTCTGGCTTTAAAACCTATAAAGGTAGTCCTATAACCCATACAAATTGGTTTGGGGTACAGAAAAACAAAAAAACAAAAACAGTATGGGGTATAAAAAGTCCATCCACTGTAAGAAAGCTGTGGTTGAGAGTAGAAGCTGGCCCTGAAATAAGTAACCGTGACAAGGTGTAGACGTCAGACAACTTTAATAAAGCTAAAATCAGGCAAGCCACAAAATATTGTAACAGGCTCATGAATCAAGCAATGATGCCGCAACCGCCATGTCTCCACAAGTGGACGCTGGGGAAGAACCAGGTAAAGTGGCAGGTGTGGGATGAGGAAGTCCGGCCGGAACCTCTATCACTTCAATGTCAGCTGAAAAACATGTGTTCCCTTTTCAAACTACTAGTTGACGTGGTTGGAGAGACTTATATGGACAAGGTGGGGCAATACCAAAGGCTTTTTCTTCAATTGGATGTTGTCATCATTCTATACAATTATATCTATACGATATTAGGGTCTGTTGCTGCTTTTTTTCCCTCATTCAACATATCTGCTTACTTTGTTTATCTTGCCATTTTTTGTTTTACACTTGTATACAGGGTGGATGAAAAAAAAAATTTTTTTTTAAATTTAAAATGGGATTTAATTGTCAAACTTATTTTAAATAAAAAGCTTTTGAAGTAAAAGTCTACAGAGGCACCGTTTCTCTCCTTGTTCACCCAGAACCTGGTGCACGGTAGCCAATCAGCTTCTAACCTCAGCTTACTCAATTAAGCTTTGGCAATAAAACCTGAAAGCTAATTGGTTTCTATGCAGAAGAGCACCTGATTTTGCACTCTCCAGCTTTGTTAATTCCTAATACTATGGGTTTATTTACTAATTTTCCAATGCATAAATTCTTGCATTGGAACACATTTTTATTTACATATATTTGTAAATAAAAATGTGTTACAACGCAGGAGTTTACGCATTGGAAAATTGTTACCATTGATCCTCCCACCTTTCCATTATGTGAAGTTTTATTTCTGCCTTTACAGAGAACAGCCTTTCATCTACTGCTGGTGCATGCTGTCAGCTGATTTCTGCAAGTCTGCCATCAGCTGTCTACATCATGCCTTTATCATGACAGCAGAAAGCATGAGTAAGCACAGGATAATGATTTGCAGAAACTAAGATATAGATTACTTTTGAATTTTAAAGAAAATTAAAAATGTACTTGTTTAAGCAAAGACTATTTGTATCAGGGTAAAGGCAACACCAGTGATAGGACTACATGCATAGCTGAAATATATATTTCAAGTGTTTACCTGCCAAATGAACTGGGGGTCCAATTAGCTAAGGAACATTTCATATATTAACCACATGCCATCCACCCGTTGTGGGTGGACTGAAGGCCAGAGCACTTTTATGTAAAAACTTGCATGTACAGCGCTTAGTGAACTATTGGCGCTTTATAAATACTGTATAATAATAATAATGTGCATGAGCACTACATTAGCGGTTTCAGTTGGATAGAGCTGATCATACAGAAGGTACAGAGACAAATTGGCTCTATCACGTATTCCCTGTGAACTATCACAGCTGCAGTTTGCAACTGGCTCTTTCCTCACACCAATCAACTGAAAATGAAGGGAAAGTCTTAAATCAAATTTGCAAGCAGCACATGTAACAATGTTACCAGGTACATGGTTGTGGGTGCTCTCAGCCACACCAGTTCCAGTATAATCAAGCACCAGTCTCCTGACTGCCAGCCACACTAGTACAAGTGTAAGCCATCAGTGCCCTTATTGCCACCAGCACAGTACTAGTCGCCCAACACTGCCACCTTCAGTGTCACCAAGTACCAGTGTAAGCCAATACCAGTCTCCACATCACCAGCCACACCAGTACAGTGTCACTTAGTACAAGTGTTAAAACTAGCAACCTTATCACCAGCTACAACAAATTGAATTTAGTACCCGGGTCAGCCAGAATCAATATCAGTACAACCACTATCCAAAAAGGTCCGTGTAAATGTGTACTAATGAGAAAGTTAAAATACTCTATTACTGATTACAGCAATGGAGAGAGTCAGAATATGAACCTGTAGAAACAGCGGGTTCAACAGCCACCTCTAAATCTGAGGATGAAGTGATCTCTGCTAAAATTCAGGCATACTATGACACTAAACATTGGGGTGACTACTAAAAATGTGCCTCTTACTAAATACCTTAGGGTGTCAAAAAAGCGTCACTTGTTTTTTGGCGTTTACAGTCCTGGCATTTTGGGAATGCAATAGGCAGTCAAACACATGGCAGATGCATTTCAAATATACCATAGTTTGTAGACTACAGTGTAAATGCACTTATTTGCTTTTGTTACCAAAGAAATTTAGAATACACTCTAACCTTCAACTGGTTGTAAACTTTAGCAATGCATATCTTTCTAAAGTTGCATTTGCCTCAATCCAAAGCACTGAATGATTTCTGTCTGCAGTCTCATTCCTTTGCCATCTGCAGGAGTCATTTGACAGGTTCTGACAACTCCAAGACATTGAGAGAGAACAGGGCCTCCAGCACAGACTGAATGACAGCCTCTGCTGTGCATGTTTCCCTATGAGACTAGAGGGGTGTGTTCCCTCAACTCAGGTCTCAGATTATACTCTGGTCTATTCTAATATTTAATCTCCACCCCCTGCCTCTGCAAGCTTGGAAAAAAAAAAACCTGTAAATTCTGGACTCTACACTGATGTAGGAGGGTTTCTCTCATCTCCACATCACCTGAGACAAGTCACTTCACTGAAAATATTTAAGGGTTTACAGCTATGATTTGAGAAAATGTATTTGCAATGTTCTATAAGAAAGGGAATCTTTCAAACTTTGATCTTTTCCACCATTAAACAGTAAAACTAGTGGTAATACAAGTAAAAAAGCCATCAAGTTCAAAAGTTCAAAATTAACTTCGACAGCATTTTAGAAATATCACAGCACCAAGCTAAAAAAATGACCTGGGCACGGGGGTTTAACATGCTGTACCTCAAGTGGTTAAACAGATCAGTTTTTTCCCCACTTTACCAATTCCCTTAAAAAAAAATTTGTTTAAAAAAAAAAAAAAACCACCACAACTCCACTTTTGTGGGAAAAAAACATTACAAAGAATATATGACAATTGCTACACAAGTCCTACTGTAAATGAACATTACTAGTGACATTTTCCTTTTTAATCTGCAGCACTCATTTTCTGTAAAATGCAATGGCAACCTGGAGTTCTGTACACAGATTATATACAGTAAGCCCCCTGAAAATGTAATTTCCTGCTTGTGCGATTGGCTTACTGATTTTCTGCACAAAGGCATCAGATTTTTGGCAATCCTTGCAACAAAAGTAGTTTTTGGTGCAACACTCCCAAAGGCAAATCACATCAAAATGGATGCAGGCCCTACACCAGTGATGGCGAACCTTTTTGAGCCCGAGTGCCCAAACTGCAACACAAAACCAACTTTTTTATTTCAAAGTGCCAACACTGGAATTAATCACTTGCCTACCGGGCACTTCTACCCCCTTCCTGCCCAGGACAATTTTCAGCTTTCAGTGCTGTTTCACTTGACAATGACAATTGTGCAGTCATGCAACACTGTAACCATATGCAATTTTTATCATTTTTTCACACAAATAGAGCTTTTTTTGGTGGTATTTAATCACCACTGGGTGTTTTATTTTTTGCACTATAAATGAAAAAAGAGTAAAAAATTAAACATAAAAGGTTTCCTTTGCTTCTATTCTAAAATTTTGCAAACAGGTAATATTTCTTCTTTGATGTGCGTTGGTGAGGCTGCACAGATAGGCAGCACTGATGGGCATTGATGAGACGGCACAGATAGGTAGCATTGATGGAGGCACGGATGATGCACTGATATGCAGGAAATGATGGGCACTGATAAGCGGCACTGACTGGTAGCACCAACTGGAGGCACTGACCGGCGCACTGCTGGGCATCATTCATGGGTGTCACAGATAGGCGAAACTGATAATGGGTACTGAGACGGCACTGACTGGGGGCACAGGTGGGTGGCACTTCTGGGCACAGGTGGGTGGCACTTCTGGGCACAGGTGGGTGGCACTTCTGGGCACAGGTGGGTGGCACTTCTGGGCACAGGTGGGTGGCACTTCTGGGCACAGGTGGGTGGCACTTCTGGGCACAGGTGGGTGGCACTTGTGTGTGGCACTGCTGGGCACCGATCATTAGGCCACTGATGATCAGTGACCCTGATGATCGGTGCCGTTCCCTGCTCTGACAACTGCCGGTTTTCGAAAGTACTTTCCTCACGATCTTACAGCGTGAGGAAAGTGCAGCCGAGAACCAGCATTTGCAATTCCCGGTGATCAGCGTGTGATTGGCCTTTTACCACGTCACGTGATCAGCTGTGTCCATAGGACACCGATCACGGAGATCGCCCGGTGCGCGCCCCCGGGGGTGCGCAGGAGAGCACGTTCTTCCTCTTCTTCCTGGCGTGCCCACTGCGATGACTGCGTGCCAGCTCTGGCACGTGTGCCATAGGTTCGCCATCACTGCCCTACACCTTTCCTCAGAGCCCTGCAGGTGCAGCAGCTGATCAATAATTTTAGAGACACTCCCATACAGATTCACTTTGCACATGGAAACTAACAGATTGGTCTCTGCAACAGTCTATTAAAATCCTTGCAAGGTACATAAGTCACCCAGAGGGGAATGTTTTCTCCAAGGTGGAGTTACTCTGTGTTGCCTATTCTATTTTGCAATTTAGTATTTCTGTTTTGTTACTTTCCCACAGGTTATTTTGAAATGTATGCCAACTACAAAGCTGGCCATACATTGATTGAAATTCATCCAGTCTGCTGAACTGGCCAATTTCAGTCTGACCATTCCTGCTTGACAAATCAATTTGACAGACTTCTGTTGAAAGGACATGATATAAAACTTATCACCTACTGTCAACATAAAATAACTCAGGGGTATGGCTGACTACTCATTCCTCGTTTCTATGAATGAAGTAATTGGTTTTGTTCAGGAATGGAAAGCTTGGCACTAGAGATTACTCTGAAGATACAAGAATGTGAAAACCTTGCAAAACAAACATTCTTGATGTGTCTTCATTCACAGATCAATCCAACTCTGGTGCAGGGCTACAAATTTACATTACTGAGCTAACTGCATTAAACTGCTGGTCACATCACTCAGCTCCAACAAGAACCTTTCCTTGACTGACAGTTTTACATTTTAACTCAAACAGCTTGTCACTTGGCTACAGTGTATACCCATCTCCTAGTGAAGATGGGCTGTGACAAGATAAATTCTCATTCATGCACACTGTCCCACAGCACACTTTCCTTCAGTTATTTGTACATACCTAAAATATTGAGAGCGAATTGACCAATTTCCACATTTAGCAAGTGTTTATTGCAAAACATGCTCAAGTCGAAATTTTCATACAAATGCAATATTAATAAACTGGCTTTTAGTACTGCATGTGCCATTTTCAGAAAAGGGGTCAAATGGCACCAAGCACCTGCAATATTAGTGAATTGATCCCATGGCTGGAAAATATTTTAAGCCGCTTCGTTTCTTCTGGTTATGGCAAGTGTCTAAATCTACTGCCCTGATCACCTCCCCGTTTACTATACTGCTTTGATGAGGTAAAAGCCAGCATAGGCGGCTACATTGCTGGCTGACCAATAAATCTATGTCTAGGCAGATGTGTGCAAATCACACTGACTGAAAAATATCCTTTGACAAGTAAACATTTCAGCCGTTTTTAGTTCTTTACCTGAGCAATGACATTTTAAAATCCTAAAGTGTACACAAACCAGACAAATTAACTTCTTATTTGCTCCTTTTAAAAACAAATAGCATACTGGTGGATTAAATCGGGGGTGCGCATGCGCGGCCGGCATGGTCCGACATTAGCTCGGCACATCCCCGGGGCCAGTGACAGCCCATGCACGGGCACCGATCCCCCGCTGCTTTCAGGATTTTCCCCGGACGTTACTCGGACCTCAGAGCCTCCGCTCGATGCCAGGGCGGACGTCGGGGAGGAGCCGCGGAGGCTAGCAATCAATACTCCCTGCGGGGACGGGACCCAAGATGGCGCCTGGCTTGGCATCTGCGGCTCCTGCCACCTCCTCTACTGCTGCCTGCAGAGCTGTACCTCTCCCGCAGAGGGGGACACAGGACCCTGCTTCTCCCTCCATTATAGGCCGGGACCGGACCGCTGGTGTTGCGCAAGATGGGGCGAGTGATTCTCGGCAGCCCCCCCAGTCACCTTCCAGCCCTGCAGTACCCGAGTCCCAGGCTTCGGCCTGTTCACTGGGCCTTGATTTCCCTGCTTCCTCACCACTGGGAAGCGAGATAGCCGGCATCTTCTCTAGCCAGAATAGTGGCCCAGAACCCGAGGTCGCCAGCCCCGCTCACTCGCCAGCAATCCACCCAGATCCACCACAATACTCGAGTGATGCAACCCTAATAGCTCGGTTCGCTGATTTACTGCAACGCGAACTGGATAGAGCTACTTCAAAATTGGCGGCCGACCTCAAACAGGATTTTTAGGATTTGGGCCAACGCCTGGACAGTATTGAGGCTAAAGTTGATACGACAGTTCATAGGAGTTTCCCAAAATTCTAATACGATTACCGACTTGCAAGATCGCTTGGAGGCTTACTCAAAAATTGATGATTTGGAGAATCGGGCTAGGAGTTATAATTTCCGCATTCGAGGTCTCCCTGAGTCGGTTAAAGATCTCACTAGCTGCGCACAAACCCTCATACGGTCTGCAATACCCGATATTGATTATCTCCATACTGAAATAGATCATATCCACAGAGCGCGGATTCCCCCTAGGCAAGGCGAGCCTCCTAGGGATATCGAAAAGCCTAATTTTTTCCAGGTCAAGGAAGCGGTAATGAAGTATAGCAGAGAGACTCTGGATCTGGATTTTGAGGGACATAAGATACAAATTTTCGCTGATGTCTCTCCGACTACCATCCAGAAACTGTGATCCTTTAAGCCTCTACTTTCCCATTTCATGCAGAAGGGTATCTGGTATCGCTGGGCCTTCCCTTTTTGCCTACAATTCAATCTTAATGGAAAGTCTTATGGGTTCTCCACATTCCAGGATGGCGAGCAATTACTTCAACTGGGCATTATATCTCAGAGTCCTACATCTCACTCCCCAGCAAGATCGGCTTCTCGACCTCAGTCGCTTTCACCTTTGTGGACTGCTTCAAATCCTCGGAAGACCGGGCCACGGAAATCACCCAGGGAGACTTCTTAAGTTTTTATAGCTTTTCATGGGATTCCTTGGGTGTTTTTTTTGTTGTTCCACTGTTAGGTGTTGGCCTCCCAAATGGTTCCTCTGGAACATTGGCCACTGCTTTTCTGCTGTTGTGGGAGGTCTGGTGGGGGGAGGGGCCTTGGGGTTACCTCTTACCTATTTGCTGATTATATTATCAGAAGGTTCGGTTACATTTTTAACTACGAATTATGTTATTGATGGGTTGTTGGTTCTGGGGAGTGTCTATGCGCCCTCCCTGATTGGAAGACTCTTCCCCAAGTTGTTTTCTCCGGGTAGATCCATTCCTTTGCAGGGCTATTGCTCTGCTATTACGGGTGTGCAGTTTAATTTGCTTATATTACACAAGTCTGTATATCACCCCCGGTTGCTTGACATGAGGATTTTTCTATTCCAAATGTCTTTCCTTCCTCTCCTCTTTGTCCTTCCCTTTCCCCCCACCCCCCCCCCCCCAAGGTCAGCCGTCAGCATATCTGGATTCTTTGGACCATTTTTATACTCCAGGTGTGGAGGGTTCCCATTCTATATAGTTCTTTAATTGCCGATGAGGTCTTCCATACGGTCTCATAACGGAACGATCCGTCTACTTTCTCATAACATTCAGGGGCTCAACTCCCCCTCCAAATGCATAAAGGCCTTTAATTCATACCGCTCTTTTGGGGCGGACATAGTTGCCCTACAGGAGACATTTCCCACCTTCATTTACTCCACGATACGTACATAAAGATTATCCTGTTATTTTGCTAATGCCTCGATGGATGCTGTATCAGGACCAGGGGGCTGATTGGTAAACCTTGGGGGGAACATTGGAAAGGAGGTCTGGGCAAATGGTGACAAGGGGGATAGAAGTTGAGCAGCCAGGACCAGAGGGATGGAAGCTAAGCTAGGACCAGGAGGGGTGATTGGCAAAACAGGATAGGGGGACCTGGGAAAGGAAACGGGGGGGACTGGTGGGAGATAGAATCTGGACCAAAAGGGGAGTACGGTGGGTCTGGGCAAGTGGTGACTGGGGGGGGGGGGGGGATAGAAACTGGGGGTTGCCCTTTGCTTATCTCGCAGTCTTTCCTTTACCGAATCTAAAGTTATCCAGAACAAGGAGGGACAGTATCTTCTTGTGAAAGGTTACCTGGGGGGACACTTGACTTTTTTAATTTACTACACTACAAATACCAACCAGGTGGAATTTTTTCATTCCCTATTGAACTCTATGGCTAGCGAATTTGAAGGCGATGTCATTCTGGCTGGTGACTAACTTGGCTTTAGATCAGATTTTCGATCGTTCTCGAACCGCCGTGCTTCAGCCTCCTAGACAGAGCCATAAATTGGCTCAGCTATTGTATCGGTTTGACTTTGTTGATGCTTGGAGAGAAGCTAACCCAATCTCTTGAGACTATTCCCATTACTCTAGGGCCCATAATTGTTATTCTCTCATTGACCATATATTTCTTCACTCATTCACTCCCTAGACTCCTCACTGTTAAAATCCTCCCCACGCCTTGGTCCGACCATGACCAGATTTCTATACCATTGTCATCCGGGCTGCTTGGTAGGACTGCTTATTGTTGGCGTCTTAATTAATCTATTTTGGGCAATTCTTCCTATTGTCAGGATATCTCCTGTCACTTACAAACGTACTTTGAATAAAGCAGAGGATACGAACCTGGCCATTAACTGGGCAGCCCAAAAGGCTTCTGTTAGGGGGTTTATTATTCAACTCTCTTCACGAATTAAAAAAGCCCGAAATGACCTAGCCACCAAAACTCAAGCATATTCTGACTTGGATGCCCAACATAAGCAAAATCCCAGTCCGGACTTGTTGCTTAAATTGGATCACGCCCAGCTGGAACTAAATCTTTGTTTTACTACCACGTCTGACAAACTACGATGGTCTAACCATAAATTTTTTACTTTGAGGGATAGACCTGGTACCATATTGGCCTGCAAGTTGATTCCAGACATTCCCAAACGGCCCTCCCTAAGCTCAGATTAGATGGTACTTTATCCCAAGAGCCGGGTAAGATTGTTCGGAAATTTCACTCTTTACACTGAACTTTATAGTACGCCTCAGGGAGGTGCTTCTTCATCTTTCAACTCCTTTTTGAGCTCTGTTCCTCTTCCCTGTCTCCAGGAGGCTCATAGGGAGTTGATGGAACTGCTTATTTCATGTGAAGAGATTAGGGATGCTTTGAAATCTCTTGCCCCTTATAAATCCCCAGACTGGATGGTCTTCCTCACAATTACAAAGTTTTCTCTGATATCCTGGTTCCCCATATGGTTCAATATTTTAATTATCTACAGGATGGGGGACTGGTGCCCCCCCGACAAAAATAAGGCATTCATTAGTGTCATCCCCAAACCCCTCAAAGATGTTTCTATAGTTTCCAATTACCGTCCCATCTCATTAATTGTGATCTAAAGATTCTCCCAAAAATTTTGGCTCTGATCCCACAATTTCGGGCATCTGCTGCAGTCAGCGGGATCATAAATGCGCTCTATTTGCTGATGATGTCCTTATGTACATATCTGATCCTCGCAGTTCTTTACCCAGTCTCCTTTACTTGTTTCGTTTCTCAGAGGCCTCCGGTCTTACTCTTAATTCCTCTAAAACAATTGCCCTAAATATTTTGTTGCCTGACTCGGAGGTTCGTCACCTTCAGGACAATTTTGATTTGCAGTGGGCCCCTCGTTCTCTCCCCTATCTGGGGATCCACCTCATGAAATCTTTTTCATCCTTTTACAAGACCAATTATCTTCCACTCTTCAAACGACTTACATCTGATTTACTAGAATGGCAGGATCTCCCACTTTCCTGGTTTGGTAGAATCCACTATTAAAATGACTTTACCGTGACTATTGTACTACTTTAGGACATTACCGATCATGGTTCCCAAACAGGAACTGATTACTACAAGCTGCAGTTTCTAGATCTGGAGGGGAAGAGTCCTAGGGTCAACAAGTCAACTCTTTTTTCCCTAAAGAGGCATGGCGGTTTGGGACTTCCTAATCTCCTAGCTTATTTTCATGCGGCTCAGATAGCACAGTTAACTTGTACTACAGCCAGGGGTTATGTCCCCCAGTGGGTTGGCATTGAGGCCTTATCCTGCCATCCTTATGCTATTGGTTCTCTTATGTGGCTACCCAGTCGATTATGTCCTCCTATTTTGTGTCCTATGTTGTCTTATTTGTTGATGGTTTGGGACAGATGGCGGGCTCGCAAACCTCTTCTCCCCACATACTCCATTAGCTCATTTTTTATAATCCTGAGTTTATTTCTGGTGTGTCACCGTCAGTATTTCAATGGTGGATGAATAAGGGTTTGCTGCTTATTGGAGACTACCTGGATGGATTTCATCCTCGTTCTCTCCAGTATTTTTTGACTGTACCAGATGCCTCCCAGAGAATTGTTTCGCTATCAACTTCTCTCAAGCAAAATTAATTGCGGAACCTTGTACACTCGCTTTTTTAGAAGTCTCCTGTGGGGCAACTGGGATGATGAGGGGTCGTTTGTCCATTGTCTATGCTTCCCTTGTCGATCCTCTCACTAAATTATTCTATATGACTCAATGGGAAAGGGATTTGTATAGCTCATTAGCTCTGGAAACTTGGCAGGCTGCAGCCCATTCTTTATCAAAGATATCGATTAATACTGCTCTTATCGAATCCAATTATAAAATGCTACTTTGTTGGTACTTTGTTCCTACACGCCTCTCTAAAATATACCCTTCAGTATCACCTACTTGCTTCCGACACTGCAGACAAGAGGGAACTAGGTTTTATATTTGGTGGAAATGTCCGGGGGTGAATAGATTTTGGATCCGAATGTTTAATTTTATATCTACTCGGTTACGGGAATTAATATTCGTAGAACACCGGAAGTGGCCTTATTTCATCTGCTACCTGTTACCGTTCCCAAAAAATCGACTAAACTAATTCTTTACCTCTTACTGGTGGCACCCATTACCATAGCTAGAAGTTGGAGACAATCATTGATTCCCCTAGACAGGGTTAAACAAAAACTTAATTGGATAATGGTAAATGATACGCTAACTAGCATTGTTAACGATGAGTCTAGATTTGAGGGAACATGGGAACCATGGATCAGATATATCTCCATTGATTAATGTCGCAGCTGACTCATTTTCTTCCCCTTCCCCCCCCCCCCCCCCTTTTTCTGCTCTTGGTCTTATCCTAGATCTTTTCTTTTGATCTCTCTACTCTTAACTCTCTCTTCTGAATTGGGTTTTTATATTGGTGGTAAATTTCTCTGGCACTGTCCTTGTCCAATGTCTGTTGGAACGTTTGCTACCTGGTGGGAATGATTATGATAAAACACACACACACACACACACACACACACACACACAATATGACTGTTTATGCTCACCATTTCGCCATGTGGGTGGAAATGTTACTGTTCCTATGCATACCCCTGTACAACAATTCTCAATTAAAATATTGAAGTATAAAAGTGCAATAAATCCAGTTGATCCTGACAGAAATCCAGTTGACAGCTTTGCACTGCTTTTCAGGAGAGCTCAGCAATGGCATTCATATTTCTCATAACAGGCTTTTGTTAAAAGAAGCCAATACTAAATACTAGAGAATATATTTGCCTGCTACATTAAAGGATAAGTTCACCTTTTAGACAAAAGAAATTCACTTTTTGCAGGTAACAAAAAAAAAAAGCGCATTATTTTTGTCTAAAGGAGACTGGAAAGCATTGCACCAGCAATCAGTAGATAGATTATGCCATGCGGGTCTCCTGCAGACCTTTCAAAAAACAGTAATACTTCGGTTTACAAATTTAATTCATGTTGCAGGACTTTTCATATAGCGAAATTTTTTTAAATCGAAACGCTGTTTCCCTATACGAATGCACTGAAAACCAATGCATATGTTCGAGGTCAGAAAAAAGTACGCTACTAAAATACCGCACGAGTTATTTTATCAAGCGGTATTTCAGCAGCGACAACCATGTGTTAAAATTTCAGCTGTCAGCAGGGTTCCCCACTGACAGCTGAAAGTAAAAATTGCCGGCAATTAAAAAAATTAACCAGTGTGGGGTCCCCCCTCCCAAATTCCATACCAGACCCTTAACCAAGCATGCAGCCCAGCAGGTCAGGAAAGGAGGTGGGGAACGGACAGACTGTCGAGTGCGCACCCCCCTCTCCTGAACCATACCAGGTCACATACACATCCCCCCCAGCACCTTGTCCCCAAGGGCCTCTTCCCCACAACTCTGGCCAGTGGTTATGGGGGTCTGCGGGCAGGGGGCTTATCGGAATCTGGAAGCCCCCTTTAAGAGGGTCCCCAGATCCTACCCCCCCCCCCCCCATTCACAAAAACCAGTGTAGTGAGGAGAAAGAAAAAATGGGACACTGTCTTTGACAAGTTAATTAAATGAAAAAAACAAAACAAAACTAAAAGCATGTCCCCTGCAGTAGATCCAACGTCAATCAGTTGATAAATATGTAAGGGGCGGGGCTACCCGGGGACATCACCCAAATGACGCCACTGGGGTGGGGGTCAAATGCATGATGTCCCCGGGTGGCCCCGCCCCTTACATATTTAAGAGCTGTCAACCCACCAGAGTAGGCAGACTGCTGGAAGCCATCGTTGAAAGCAGAGCTTTTTTTAAATTCTTCTTTTGGGCCGGTGGCTGACATCATGATTGACGTTTGATCTACTGCGGGGGACATTCTTTACGTTTTTTCTTTTAATAAAGGTCTTGTCAAAAGACCGTGTCTTGTCTTTTTTTCACACTACACTTGGTTTATTCTGAATGAGTAGTGGTACCAAATTCCGATAAGCCCCCTACCTGCAGACCCCCACAACCACCGGCCAGGGCTGTGGGGAAAAGGACCTTATCCCCATCAACATGGGGACAAGGTGCTTTGGGGGTGAAGGGGGGGCCTGCCCAAAAGCACTTCATGTTGAGGGCATGTGGCCTGGTATGGTTCAGGAGGGGGCGCTTGCTCGTTTCTTCCCCCCTTTCCTGATCTGCTGGGCTGCATGCTCTGATAAGGGTCTGGTAAAGATTGGGGGGGACCCCCTCGCCAAATTTGTTTTTTTTTTTTTAAATTTTGGCGTGGGAGTTCCCCTCAAAATCCATACCAGACCCGAAGGGTTTGGTATGGATGGAAAAGGGGACCCCACGCCATATTTTTTAATTTGGGTGCAGGTTTTTAAAATTACCGCTTCTTTTCTTCACTATAGCTCAGAAATTCAGCTGTCACTTTCCCTCCAGCTAAAAAAATTTTTTTTTCGTTTATTTGCCCAAGTTAAGAGAAAAGGTTTCCTTTGTCTCTTTAAAGAAATTTTCCTTCAACTCCGGGGAAAGTGACCGCCAATTCTGTGAGCTATAGTGATGAAAAAAAAACCAGGCAACGACAAACTTTGCATTGCGAAAAAAAATTCATAAACCGAGGCATTTTCTTCAATGGATATTTTACAACCACCTTAAAAACAAGCTCTGACATCTCTAGCTGCCAATAGGTTTAGTCATGCTACAAGATTTCCTTTTGGTGCTTCTCTGAAAAAGCAATCCAACTGCAGATGGGCATGCATTTGGACAGGCAATAGAGATTATAGTTCTCCTAAATTACTTCTACTTGAAATTTCATTGCCCGCTGAACAAATTAAAACTCCCAGCTGGTCATTCCAACACTGGTAGACAAGTGTTGGAAAAACAGTGGTGTGGTTATCTGCAAAGTCAGTTTATAGTAACAAAAAAAAAATAAGACTAGTCGCACATTTAGTCTCAACTCAGAAAAAGTACTTTCAATTGCTCTCAGCTTCCTCTAAATTTTCTTTGCTGTTGACACCAGGCTCTTACATTCCACTGGTAGGCCAGGACCTCTGCAAACAATCTGGTTGGCTGAACACAGGGGAGAAGGAAGAACATCTGTTCCTCTGATGAATGAAACCAAAAGTGACTATGATTTTCAAGTTTACCTGGTCGTTAATGGACAGGTAGGAAGCTGATCAAACTGATTTGTGTTTGATCAGCTGCCTTGGGGGCATAAGAGAAATAAGGGTCATAGGACCCCCGATCTTCCAACAAAGCACCTGTCACTAACCAAGCTATCACAAGGCTCATCCCTTGCAATAGTAATGAAGTTTAGGGCTGCAGGGATTCTTTTCATAACTAGTTTGATTGTTTGATTAATTGAATCAAAGCCTCAATATGCAATTTCTCCTCAAAAGTGGACCATCACTGTTCAAGAAACTTGAAAACTAGGATTTCGCTAGTTTGCCATTTCTTTTTTACCCTCCATAAAGAGGGTTTCCCTCTCGGCAAGAGGCTGCTCCACAAAAAACTACTTTAGTAACAGAACCCTCATTTTACCCTTTTTGCTGCAGATGTTGAGGGCTCAGCAACTCTAGTTGTAAGCCAAGTAGTTTGCTGCTGCACCATCTCCCTTAACCACTTAACTACTGGGCACTTGCTCCCTTCGTGCCCAGGCCAATTTTCAGTGCTCTCACACTGACAATTGCACGGTTATGCAACATTGTACCCATATGACATTTTTATCTACAAAGCTTTCTTTTGGTGGTATTTAATTGCCACTGGGAGTTTTATTTTTTGCACTATAAACAAAAAGCAGAAAATTAAAAAAAAAAGTAAAGTTTGTTTATTATAACATTTTGCAAACCAGTAATTTTTCTCCTTCACTGATGTGTTGAGACTGCACTGATGGGCACAGAGGCAGCACTGATGAGCATTGATATGCAACGATGGGCACTGACTGGTGACACAACTAGGCACTGATCAGTGTTGATTGGCAATACTTTACTCACACTGACAGCATGAGGAAAGTGCAGCCGATAACAGGCAACTGTATTTACTTGGTGATCTGCTGTGTCATTGGACACAAATGATCATGTGGTAAAAGGCCGCTATGATTGGCCTTTTACCTAATCACATGATCAGCTGCATCCATAGGATACAGATATCACAGAGCGCCAGGTGCACACCGCTGGGGGCATGTGGGAGGGCGCTTTCTGGGAGGATGTCACATGATGCCCTCCCAGAACTGGACAACCGCGCTGTAGCCACAATTAGGCTATAGTGCATCTGGCAAAAGGTTAAAGCAAGCACCTGTCTGTACTTTAGCCTGTACACTTATAATTTGCTCTGGTGTTAACATTTTTAGTCTTCCAAATCTTTGATCCAGGCAGATGAAAGAATTAGTGATTGAGACCTAATCAAAAAGAAACTCCTTCCATCTGCTTCAAAGCTGGTCTTTCAGTGGCTTGGAAGCTCTTCAGTGCAAAAAAAATAAAAAAAAGCACCCTCATTTGGCCACGACAGCCTATGCACAAGTGCAGGCACAGATGATCGGAGCAAGATTCTTAGCCACTCAAATACAGTAGCACAAAGGTCTTAACAGCACTGGAAAATTCAAGAACACTTCACTGCTTATTTTACCTCGTCCATCAGCCTCCAGGTTCTGTTCATATGCCGATCCTCCCTGCACAGAGCCAGTACATCACTTCTCCTGCCCAGGACTACATGCCCCATGAGGCATTGCTTCTCACACATCCAGAAGTTCTTAGGCACTTACTGATGCATATGGAACGTATACTGAACTGTATGTGGATTATGTATATTGACATGTAAACCTAATGGATTCTGTATGCGGGCCAAGTAATCTGCTAACCAAGTGAACATAACTCAACTATTTTTGTTATTGTACACATCAATTATTTTCAAAACTAATAAAGTTAAATAAAAACTAACATAACTTCTACTTTTCTTCATTTCCAAGATGTATGGAAAGGGCAGTATTTTTTTGCTTCATACTTCTTGCCCATACTGCTATTCTGCAGCTATCATTTAACTGACAAGAAAAACTGGATAAAATTACATGCATCTCAACAATTTTTTTCCTCATATAAAAACAGATCCAAGCAGCATTCTGATATGCATTGGTTGCATTTGCATTTAATTCCTAGGCCTTATTTTATTGTATCATTTTTGCTTTTATCTGGCTTTTATTGGTGTGCAAGACAATAGGCGACGTTCATAACAATATGACCACTTCACACAGCGAGGAAAGTTCTCGTTTTTCATACATTTTTCACTCCCATGTGCTGATGTTTATAAATGTTAATATTCTAAATTATTCCAGGTGATAGTTAGACATGATCTGTAAACAGAAGGGGCAGCCTATTATCTTACAAGTACAAAGGGCTCAGATTACCATTCATTGCCCAGATAATTTATATGAGGTGAGCTGAGCAGAAGATTGCTATAAATACTCCCAAGTATATGCAGAATGATACAAAAAAAAATAGTTGCCTAAATTCAGCTGTGGCAACCACTTATCCCTAGGCAGTGGTGGAGGAAGTCCAGGCGTGTAAGGGACTTCTGGCAAAAAGAATCGCAATCGGGAACACGCATGCGCGAAAGATTCCGCAGAAGAGCTGCCAGTTGTGCGCAGGCACGCAGGAATGCGCGTTTGCACACATGCACGGCGAAGATTGGCACCAGACAGGCTATTTAACCACTTGACCTCCAGAGGATTTACCCCCCTTAATGACCAGGCCTCTTTTTGCTACTCGGCGCTGCACTAATTCAACTGATAATTGCGCGGTCATGCAATGCTGCACCCAAACGAAATTTACGTCCTTTTTTCACACAAATAGAGCTTTCTTTCGGTGTAATTTGATCACCTGTGCGCTTATTTTTCACGCTATAAAAAAAAAAAGCCAAAAATTTTGAAGAAAAACAATATTTTTTACTTTCAGCTATAAAAAAATATATAGTAAACTCAGAGTTGGTCATAAATTTAGGCCAAAATGTATTCTGCTACATGTTTTTGGTAAAAAAAATCCCAATAAGTGTATATTGATTGCTTTGTGTGAAAGTTATAGCGTCTACAAACTATGGTATAGATACTGCAATTTACCCCATTTTTCTGCTATACAGCGCTGCGCTAGTTTAACGGACAATTGCGCAGTCATGCAATACGGTACATAAATGAAATTTACATCATCTTTTTCCCCACAAATTGCGCTTTTTGGTGGTATTTGATCGCCTGTGCGGTTTTTATTTTTTGCACTATAAAAAAAAAAAAAGGCTGACAATTTTGAGGAAAAAAAACTATATTTTGGACTTTTTGCTATAAAACATGTCCAGTAAAAAAAAAAAAATGCAAAAATCAAATTTAGTCATAAATTTCTGCCAAAATGCATTCTGCGACATGTCTGCTAAAAAAAAAAAAAACAATACGTGTAAATTAATTGGTTTACGTGAAAGTTATGGCGTTTACAAATGGCGGGAAAGATACTGGGATTTTTAGTTTTTTTTATACTAATAATGGCGGTGATCAGCGAATTATGGCGGCGATCAGTGACTTATGGCGGCGACCAATGGCAGGACTGCGGCGGACATTCTGACATTGGGGGTACTGACACCCCCCTAAAAAACACTAATACAGTGATCAGTGCAAAAAAAACCAAAAACACTGACACTGTACTAATGGCACTGGGGAGGAAGGGGTTAACTTTATTTTGCAGGGAAGGGTTATCTGAGTGAGGGGAGTGTTTTACTAGGGGGCGGGGGTGTCTGCTGGATGGGACAAGGCTGATTGAGAGAAACTCTTCTCTCGATCAGCTCGTCCTCGAGCTGTCAGGGAAGTGACAGACAGCACAGCTACTGCAGCTGTGCTGTCTGTCACTGTTTGCCGCCGATCGCCGGGAAACAGCCGGTAAAGACCGGCTGTGACCCGGCGACTGACATCCGCGGCGGTAATCGGTGGGACAGATAGGGCGGCGGCGTGCCTCACGCACGCCCCGTTTACAAAACACGCGATTTAAAACGTGGTTTTGCCTGCCAGTGCCGCCGTATTTCTACAGTGGCAGGGCGGCAAGTGGTTAAAGAGGGTCTCTGCTCTGGTTCAGTGCCGACTGGTCTTCAGCTCCCCCGTGTCCTGCTTGCTCCTGTACGATTCCTTGTTGCTGACCCAGCTTGTTCCTGACCCGACTCAGATTACTCTCCTGCTTCCTGACTTTGGCTTTTCCTACTGATTCTGTACCACACCGCTTGACTTTTTATGACCCTGGCTATCCTATGACCCTGCTCCTGTCCACCTACATTGCTCTGCTGCACATCAGGCATTACCCAGAACCTGCTGTCTTCTACTACGGTACTCAAATCAGAGGATACTCTGCCTACCAAGGTCACCATCTGCAAGAGCCGCAAGCAACCACTGGCGCTCTTGTCCCCCTGGTCCCTAGACTCCCTCTGTTCCAACCTCAGCGGGGTCAGGGCTAGTGACAAGTGAGGCCGACCTTGTCAATTCAGTCTATCAGGTACGTTACAAGGTGGTTTGGTGCACTAGCTTTTCAATTCAGAGTATAATTCTTCAGTGTTGGCGAGAAGGAAGAAATTGGGTGCAAATCACTTAAACATATTTTGTAGAACAATATAGTCATGGAGAGAGGAGCTAGGGCACAGCATACCCAAAAAAAACAAAAATACAGCTTTTGGACTCCAAGTAGTCAATACAGAAAAAGGACCTTTAAGCTAGAATTTGCCCTCTGTACTCCAACGAAAGGTACACTAATGAAGAGGCCTACAGGATTCTGAGCATGTCAGGTGAGAGCGAAGGGGAGGACGCCCTGACACAATCAGCCTCGGAATACAAACTGGGAGACAGCAGCGGCACCCCCACAGGTAGTTCAGGACGGAGAAGAGGTCCCCATTAAGATCATGTGTACCTGACCCCATGAAGCTGAAGTGCTAGGATCGCATGACTGGTCTCATATGCAGCAGAGTGCCAGACTACCTTTTGGCAAAGTGGCGAGCACCAGCAGCCTAGTACATCCTGGTCTTTTTATACCAGCACTGCAGTATCACTTGGTGACGTGGCAAGTCCCATAAGTGTAGTACAAGCTGGTGCGGTGGCGAGCACAAGTAGTGTCCCACAGGCACCAATAATTCACACAGGTCTAGAGCCCCTAGGTATCCTTCTGGACGTGCTGGCAAATCCTGATTGGCAGCCCACAAATTCTGCAGCACCCGTACTTCCCCCATTCACTGCCAAACCCATAATTCAGGTGGAAACAGCAAATTTAACTCCCCTTGATTTTTTGGAGCAGTTTTTCCCCAGAAGATTTGTACAATTTGATTGTGGGCCAAAACAATTTATATGCTAAACAATATATCGCCGCAAACCCAAATTCAAACCTTGCCAGACCATTCGCATGGAAACCATTACGTTTTCCAAATATACTTTTTTGCGCCTAACCCTCAACATAGGCATTAGAAAAAAAAGAATGAGTTGCAGTTGTATTGATCCACAGACCAGATTCATCATATGCCTGTGTTCTCTGCTGCCATGACCAGTCATAGATATAATGTGCTTCATGCATTTCAGTGTTAACACTGTCATCCTCGGGGTGACCCTGAACATGACAGGCTCTATAAAATTCAGCCCCTCAAACCACCTGAGAAATTTATAGGTGTGTACACCAGCAAAACATCTGTGTGGATGAGTCCCTCATTCACTTTACTAGCCACCTTGCATTCAAACAGTACATCCCCAGCAAACGTGCCAGATATGGGGTAAAATTTTATAAGCTCAGAGGGCCACAGGCTATAGGTACAAATTTAGGGTTTATGAGGGAAGAAACAGCAAAGTAGAGCCCCTCCCCCCCCCCCAACTGCCCAGACTATATGGGGAGCAGTGGCAAGATAGATTGGGACTTGGTGTCATGTTTGTTCCGTAAGGGGCACCACTTATACGTGGACAATTTGTATACAAGCGTGCCACTATTTAGACATTTGTGCAATCTTGGAATTGGTGCATGTGGCACCATGCGACCTAATCGCCGGGGCTTCCCCCAACGGTTTGCAAATACCTGACTTAGAAAGAGGAAGAAAGCCTGCTTGAGGACTGATGAATTTTTCGCAGTAAAGTGGAAGGACAAACAGGATGTTTTCGTCCTGTCTTCCATTCACGCAGATGCAACAGTCCAAATTAACACGGTATCTAGCGTTGAGAAACCAGTGTCCACAACTATAACCTTAACATGGGAGGGGTGGACTTCAACGACCAAATGATGAATCTGTACCTAGTTTCACGGAAAGCTGTCTATTTCAATTGGTTATATATAACACTTTTGTAATTTACAAAGCAACTGGAACCTTCCTAAAATGCCAGGAAGAGATCACAGCCCTTTAGCATCCAGAAGGTGCTGTGGCCCAATCCTCAAATCCACACACTTTCTGGCAGAGATTACAGGCTGCATAATAAACTTAAAAAAAAAAAAAAAAAAAAAAAATGTACTCTATCCATCTATCTCCATATATCCAACAAGGACCAGCGACATACTGTTATATCACTGGACTGAGTCGTTATACCAGGATGATGCCTGTAGCTGCAGGCATCATCCTGGTATCATTTTTTTCAGCCAGCGATTGGCTTTCATATAAAAGCAATCCTAGTGGCTAATTAGCTGCAGGATTGCTTTTACAAGCAGCAGAAGAAAATGCCCTCAACTCTCCCACGGCCTTCTTGGGCAATCCCGTGCCATCGGGGGAACCTGAGAATGCAGCCGGTGTTTCTGCCAGATGACCATAGAGTTGTTTCTGATGACCATAGAGGAGATCAGAATGGTGCCAAGCAGCTCTATAGAAATTGGAAGCTACGGGCATTTTATCTCTTCAGTTTTGCAGGATATATACAGCGCCATTTGTAAATTGGGAAAGCATCTGATCACACCAATCTTGGCGAGATTAGATAATGTAAGGGCAGAGGAAATATCTGGAGTCTGATACCCCACATTTCTCAAAAAAGAATATATGACAATGCCCATTGAAGTTAGAGGGGATATTTGCATTCCCTGTGATAGCATAAAAAAATAATTTAACATGAAGTGACACTTAAAATTTAAAAAAAATCAAATTGGGGGAAAGCAACCTCACACCACCCCCCTTCACCCACGAGCATTGACCCTGTGCCAGTATGTAAACAGTGGTTTCACCATGCATGTGAGGCATTGCCGTGAATGTCAGCTCAAGGACAGTAATTCTAGCACTAGACCTTGCCTGTGGATATGAAAAATGTATGCAGTTTGTTGCCATTGCACGGGGCATGCGCAGTTTTAAAGCATGTCGTGTTTGGTATCTATTTACTCAGCATACCATCATTTTTTATATGTTACAAAATAATTGGCCAATATATTGTGTTTTCTGCATTAAAAGCGAGTATTTTTTTTCAAAACATTTGCATTTAAAAAAATCGCTGCGTGAGTACTATGACACAAAATTGCAGCACCCACCATTTTATTCACTAGGGTGTCTGCTTTAAAAAAAAGCATGTTTGAGGCTTTAAAGTAATTTCCTAGCAAAAAATACTGAATTTTTTTCATGTGAACAAAAGGTGTCAGAAAAAGGCTTTGCCTTCAGGTGGTTAGAAGTGACATGTGGTATAAACTTCTAATGCTGGGCATAAAATGCCCCCACCCCCCAAAATAACCCCTTTTTGGAAAGTAGCCACCCCAAACTATTTGCAGAGAGGCATGTTGAGTCAGTAGACATTTTATTTATAGCCAAAAGTAAAAACTTTCAAAATGTTTGGTCTTTTTTTGTTTATAGCGTGAAAAATAAACACGCACAGGTGATCAAATACCACTGAAAGAAAGCCGTGTGTGAAAAACGTTTGGGTACAGCATTGCATGACCGTACAATTACCAGTTGAAAGAGCAGCACTGTATAGCAAAAAGGGGCCTGGTCAGGAAGGGGGGTAAATACTCAGAAGGGCAAGTGGTTAACCACAAGCCTACAGGGCACTTATACCCCCTTCCTGCCCAGGCCAATTTCCAGCTTTCAGCGCTGTTGCACTTTGAATGACAATTGCGCGGTCATGCAACACTACCCATATGAAATTTTTATCTTTTTTTGGAACAGCTAGAACTTTATTTTGGTGGTATTTAATCAACTCTGGGTTTTTTTATTTTTTCTTAAACCAAAAACCACTGAAAATTTTGAAAAATAAAAATCTTAGTTTATGTTATAAAGTTTTTGTAAATAAGTGATTTTTCTCCTTCACTGATGTACGCTAGTGAGGCTGCAGTGATGGACTGCACTGATGGGCACTGAAAGGCAGCACAGATGGGCACTGATGTGCACTGGTAGGCACTGATATGTGGCATTGATGTGGCACTGATGGACACTGACAGGTGGCACTGCTGGGGCTACACTGATCATCAGTGCTCTCATGATCAGTGTACATGTCCCCTCCGCGGAATGCCAATTACCAGCTCTCCTCTCAAGCTGTCAGCGTGACAGCTCAAGAGGAGAGAAATGCTGATAACCGGCATTTCCCTGTTTACATGTGATCGGCTGTGATTGGACACAGCTGATCACATGACCGAGCCGACCTCTTCGGCTCTTTCCGTGGATCGGTGATCCGCTGTGTCCGAGGGACGCTTTGGGAGAGCACATGCATGGTTATAATGGGAGGACGTCCTCCCAGAACAAGAGAACCACCTTGCGTCCGTCATATTACTATATGGCGGGCGGTGGTTAAAAGACAAAAAAAAAATAAAAATTTCAAATAAAATGGGGGGACAAATGCACCCCCTACCCACACATATGCAAATCTATGCATATGTAAATGGTGATTGCACCAGACTTGAGGCATCAGGAACATCAGAGCGTGGGCAATAATTTTAGCTCTAGACCTCCCATGTAACTAAACTGGCAACCTGTAAAGGCTTTTAAAGCGTCACCTCTGGAGATACTGTAGCTTGGCGCCGTTCCACAGATGCACACAATTTGAAAGTGTGAAATGTTAGGCATCTATTTATGGGGCAGAACATACTTTATATTTTAACACAATAGGTATAGTTTGTGTGCAATAAAACGTATTAAAGTTTATTTGTGCTAAAAAACAAACAAAAAACCCAAACAAACCCCCCCCCCTAAACCAAACAACCCCCCCCCCAAAGCAAAAAAAAAAAAAACAAAACTAAAAAACAAACCAAAACAAAAAGAAAGCAAAAAACCTATAACATAGCATTTGAACAAACTGCAAATACCATGTTGTAAACAAATTGCACCATTTTATTTTCTAGGGTCTCTGCTAAAAAAAAAAAAAAAAAAAAAAAAAAAAGGTTCTCCAACATACTGATTTCACAGAATCACATCAAGCACACGTGGGAGAGAAAGGTCAGAATTGGCCAGGTAGGGAAGTTGTTAGAATATTTGTATAATGTAGTAAAGAGCAAAGGAATCCGATACAGAAACCGGCAACAGCAGTTCACAGGGCGCCAAGTGTGTTCCAAGCGACCTCGCCACCTCACAGCCTGGAAAGCGGACAAATACCGGCTTAATCAGGCCGCTGCTTGTGGGAAATGTAGTTTGGGCCCAGCCCGCCTACCACGTGATGGAATCCTGGAGTGAGCGCGGGAGAACTACCATCCCCGGCATTCCATGCGCCACACACCCCAGGCCTGTTATACACCCGATGTCCCGCACTCACCCGCGGCTCTGGCGCTCCTCTTTTTAGGTTTAGGCATGTCTGCCGCCCCACAGTAACTGCTCCTCTCCGCTCTGGTTCCCGGTGTCCGGCGAAGCCGGTGATTTCCTTGTATATCGCCTCGGTGTAGTAGGAATCAGCCGATAGATGAGCACTTTTTACTAAAGCGTCTCTCAGGAATACGGCTAAAATGGGCTATCGGTAGAGGTTCGAGGTGTCTATTCGTGGGATTGGCGACTGTAACTCCGGTGAATAGCTGTATATGAAGACGACACATTTTATCTCTCAACACCTCAGGATTAAATACTGGGCGCCGTCGCTCTGCTTTTATAGAGTTGCACGTGACGTCAGCCCGGGAGGACGAAGGGATTATCCAATTGGGGTGCGGGAATTGGTCGCATGGTGCACGCGGCTGTTGTGTGACACCGAGGGAACAGGCTGAGCTCGTTCTCGTGTGTGTGACTAAAACAATATGGAAGGAATGTGTTCTCTTCATAACGGTGTACAACACGGGCCATGTCCACTAACAAGCCCAGCACTGCCATGTTTGCACTAATCTCTATTAGCAGCACTATATTACTGTTAGACATTACCAATAATACACAAAGGGCCGAGGTGTGAGAGGATGAATTCAGTCACACATAGAGGAAGTGCTAGAAGTCTGGGGTTTTAATGGGATATCAACCACTTTCCCTCCAGAGGATTTACCACCCTTCCTGACCAGGCCATTTTCTGCCATACAGCGCTGCGTTACTTTGACTATTGCGCGGTCATGCAACGCTGTAAATAAATTAAATTTCCGTCCCTTTTTCCTACAAATAGAGCTTTCTTTCGGTGGTATTTGATCACCTGTGTGTTTTTTTATTTTTTGTGCTATAAACAAAAGACCGACAATTTTGAAAAAAAATACTTTTCACTTTTTCGCCATAAAACATATCCAAGAACAAAACTTAAAAATCAAATTTCTTCATAAATTTAGGCCAAAATGTATTCTGCTACACGTCTTTGCTAAAAAAAAATCCCACTACGTGTAAATTTATTGGTTTATGTGAAAGTTATAGCATCTACAAATGGCGGTATATATACTGGAATTTTTTTTTTTTTTTTTATATTAGTAATGGCGGTGATCAGCAACTTATTGCAAGACTGCTGCAGGCATTCTGACACTGGGGGGGAACTGGTTAACTGCCACTGACATCCCCATTGACACTGATACAGTGATAAAAAAGCTAATAAAAAGCACTAACACTGTACTACTGACACTGGGCAGGAAGGTGTTAACATCTTGAGCGATCAAAGGGATAACTGTGTGCTGTGTTGTGTTTTAATATGTGTTGCTGTGCTGTTTTACTTGGGAAACATGCTGCTTTGTATCTCTCTGCTGTGTAGAGAAATACAAACCAGCATGTCCTTGCTGACAGGAGAGAGGCCTGTGTTCTCAACTGTCAGCTTTACACAGCGATCAGTGGGGAATCTCTGGCCGGGACCCGGTGATTGACATCCTTAGCCTCCAATGGCGGCATGGGTAGGGCAGCACGCGCACCCCCTACTCAAAATTGCAAATCATGTACTGTATATATACATGATTTTGCACAGCCCTGCCGCCCTGTAGCAGTACTTCTACCATAGGGTGGCGGGCAAGCCATTAAAGTCAATAATAAATGATTATAATGTTGGTTTCGCATCTGTGCACAATACTAAAACACCTGTTACTGTAAAGTAATGACGGCAATTCATTTTTCATTTTGGAAGGAAGGGTTATAACCCCTTACCATATGTGACCCATTGAGGAGATTTACCATCACATCCTGTCCTATAGACACAACAGGAATTGAGAGGAAATTCCTCCAAAGTGAGGAAATCCCTGATAGTCACCAGAACTGTTCCCACTGGGAGAATTCCCCTCTATTCCTGATCTGGTGACCACCCGAAATTTGGGGTTTTATTTCACTGGTAACATTCATCAGGGCAAATAGAGTAATGCAGGCCATAGATGGGGAAAAAAACGGCAGATTTTCGGCCGATTAACGAACTATCGGTCGGTCTAAAAAACTTACCTGACCACCAATTATTACGAAAATCGGCCGATTAATGAGTAACCTATAACGGGAAATGATGTCATTTTGTGACCTTTGTGATCCTTTTTCGGAAAACGATCGTTCGTTTTTGACCATCAATGAGGATAAAGTCGGGCGTTTTTCAAAAATTTTCCAACATCACCGATAATCTGAAAGTCCAAAATACACGAAAAACGGCCGACAAAATCGTCCACTAACGATAAGATAATCGGCCGGTTTTATTTTCGGACGAAAAATCGGCCGTTTTTCTCCCCATCTATGGCCTGCATAAATCTCCCCAACAGGGACCCAGCAACATAAACCTGACAGGTGTTCTAATTCCCCTCCACTTTGTCCAACACTAAAAAGTTTTGCATTTGGTTTTATTTTAAGACTCCATTCACACAGGTCACAGACATGTGTCTTCAGTGCAGGGCCATCCTTTACTGGCACGGGGATGCAGAGGCGTATTTACCACGAGGCAAACAAGGCGTTTGTCTAGGGCGGCAATTTTCAGGGGGCGCCGCCGCCCCCCAGAAGAAGGAACACAAGTGGTAGGGATGGGGACTTGGTCAGCTCTGCCATGAGATCTGGAGAAGGCTGTGCACTGTCGGAGGAAACAGGGATGGCCGGCTGCTTCTGTCATTGCAAAGGGTGTTATTAAACCCAGGACCTTGCATTCACTATACCTGGTTTCCCACAGTACACAGAACATGAAAGTGCAGTTATTTTAGTAAATATAAACTGCTAAATACCTTTTCTCATCAGCAGTTAGAGCAGTCTTGTGACTTCTATCAGTGTCCAGCAGAGCACTGGTTAAAGCTTGTAGGAGGAGTTGTCATTCTTCTCCAGGAGGATGCAGGACCCCTGACCTCTGTCTGGACAGTGCTGATTGGCCATGTACTGATCACATGCACTCTCCCAAGAAAGAAAAATGGGGAGGGGGGGTTTGTGGTGGAGGCAGCGGCGGGGGGTAGTTTGGTGCTGGTGACACCTGATTTGATTGTTGCCTAGAGCAACACATGATATAAATACACCACTGCGGGGATGCACAGGTGTTGCGTGTATTCCTGTGCCAGCTTCCCCTTCATTTCATTTGGGACCCGCGACTGCAGGCTGCACAGCTGCTGTGTCCTAATAAGACATGTGGTGAGTGCGCTTTCCCAAAACGCATTCAAGGGGCATTCAGGGACCCACAGTCACTCCCTTGTGATATTAGGACATAGCGGCTGTGTCTGTGCAGTCACGTGACACAATAGTAATGAATGAGCTGCCAGCACGGGGATGCACGCAACTCCTGTGCCGGGAAAACATGGACTTGCCTGTGACACGCAGTAAAGCACCCTGTGAAGATAAGCTTAGTAAAGCTAGGAATACATGGAAATATTTTTCTTTTCTTCAAAAAACTGACAGATCCCAGCATCAACACAAGTGATATGGATGCAGGGATCTCCCCCACCACACTATTCTAAACGCAGACTGCTTCTTTGCGATTCCAGTGTGAACCAGCTCTTAACCCCCGGTTCACATCTATGCGGCCGCGCGGGCTGCATTTTGCACGTGCACGAGAGCCCATTCATTTGAATGGACTCCCTGCCCGTGACACGCAGGGAAGAAGTCCCTGCACTTCTTTGGAAAACGCAGCCCGCACGGGAACCTCGGTTCCTAGTACGGTTGCGTTTTCCAGTGCGGGCGGTGTGCCATTAGAACTAATGGCACCCGCCCACGGGTCCGCATTTCTCTGTGCGGGTGGTGCGGCTGCACGGATTTTCGTGCAGATCCGAAGCGGCACCACCTGCACATATGTAATCCTAGAGCAATATCAAATGTTAGGGAATGATACATTCACCCTGTGAAAGACAACAAGCTGGGCCTGACATTTCACACATATGACAAACATTGCAGACATTATTTTTCACAAATGCTGAGACATTCAGAAAGCATTTTTTTTGTAAATTGACCCCTCTGTGTGTATGGGTAGACTTACAGTGCTTCTAAAGTCTCAAGGTTTTTTACCTTCATGTAATCTATGCATGATGGTAAAAAACCTTCTGTGTGTAGCAGCCCCCCTAACACTTACCTGAGCCCTGTCTTGATCGTTTAATGTCCACAAGAGCCTCGGTTCTCCGGGGACTCTCACTCCTGATTGGCTGAGGCAGCAGCTGGAGCCAATGGCTCCAGCTGCTGTCGATCACAGCCAGTGACCCAGTCAGGAGAGGGAGGGGGCAGGGCCAAGCTGCAGCTGTGTGTGTGAATGGACATGCAGAACCGCAGCTCAGGAGCACACCTGCTCAGGTGCCCCCATAGCAAATGGTTTGCTATGGGGGCACCAAACAGGAGGGAGGGGCCGGGAGAGCCTGTGGGGGACCTGAGAAGAGGAGGATCAGGGCTGCTCTGTGCAAAACCATTGCACAGGGCAGGTAAGTATAACATCTTCTTTATTTTTAAGAACAAAAAAAAACAAGACTGTAGGTTTACTTTAAAGTGGTTGTAAAGGTAGAAGGTTTTTTTTACCTTCATGCATTCTGTTCATGAAGGTTAAAAACCCTTCTGTGTGCTGCTTCCTCCCCCCTCCCTGCTCTGTGCCAATGCTTTGTATGTCTTATGGATGCATAGAGCTGGGCTTGGGAGCAAGCGCATGCCAGTGCCCCCATAACAAGCAGTTTGCTATTAGGGGCACTGATCAAGGGGAGGAGCTCCGGTGGGGGATCCAAGAAGAAGAGGATTGGGGCTGCTTTGTGCAAAACCATTGCACAGAACAGATAAATATAACATATGTTTTTTTTTAAACTGAACCTTTAATATCACTTTAAGCAGCCAAACATGGATCAAAATTCAACTATCAATCAACTTCTGTACAACCAGCTGATCGGGTTTTTCCCGAACAATTAGTGCCACTGGCTATAGCCAGCAATACTAATCATTGTGTTCTCCAGCAGTGAAGGCTCCCCACCTGCAGAGCACAATAGTGCTGCTGTGTTTATTTGCCCATTAACATTGACTGTGTTGATGGGGAAATAAAAAAAAAATTCTTTCTTCCACTCATGGTGGAAGGAAAGTAAATTGCATAATTTATCGCCTGCCTTAGTCAATTCACTCTATTATGTGCTAAAACAATACTTCCCATTTTCTTGTGCTTTCTATTGTTACCTTTGTCTGCCTGCAAGTGGATTATATACAGCACAGTCTGATTTAAATGTCCAGAGCCATCCTGTAGCAGAAAAATACCTTTAACACCTACAGTATTGAACTTTAGGACGTGTCCTGTAATCAGTTAAATCAACATCATTCATAGAGTTTAAATGTCTGCTTTATTCCTTATAAAGTCTTTACATTATTTTATTTACAGTGTTTTCACCATTTATATAAAACCAGCTTATTATGCAATGTAATTTAGCACAAGTATTCAGTCACATAGATACAGTAATTTAATATTTCAATATATAGTAGGCGCAATAATAATATTTTAAGATTACATGTATTGTCTTCAAAATATGTAACAGAGCAAACAGTTCAGGCCGTGCCTGTGTGTTTTATGTAACTGTTGTGTAGTTTCTGGGTGGAGAAGAAGCTCCTCGGTAACCAGAGAGCCCCAGAGACTCTATTCATTTATAGTTACTAGTCTCATGAACAACAAGGGAATAACTTACATACCTTTGGTTCAGTGATTTCTCTTACTATGCTGTGGAATATAATTCCAGTTTTCCTTACCATCTTGTCAAACATGTCTCTTCATATTCCAAGTCAACAGTTGCAGGACATTCCATGAGATAAGAAGGCAAGGTAAAACTTTTCACAGACATACATTTATAGATGAATTCTTGTTAGCTTTGTCTACAGTTAGAATACAAAAGAGAGTTTAGCAGTCAAAATTTTGATGCTGAGGATAAAGTATGGCTATGTGTACGTTTCCTTCAGATTAAATAATGGGGAGTCATGTCACATTATGAGCTGGTATTTTAGTTTTTAGTAGGCATGCACTAACAAGATTCTATGTTGTATAAGGGTATTCAGAAGGGCAGAAGGTGTATTGAACTGCAAAATGTGTGTAGAAAAATTACACTGTCTTCATTCAGATACACATCACATTCCAACAGTATTGGCAGCACAGTGGCTTAGTGGTTAGCACTTCTGCCTTGCAGCACTAGGGTCCAAATCAGAACACTACTTGCAAGGAATTAGCATGTTCTCTCTGTGTTTGTGTATGTTTCCTCTAGGTACTCTGGTATTTGCTCATATTCCAAAAACAGGCTGGTAGGGTAAGGCTCAGTTCACACTACTGTGAAACAATTTTTACTCGATTTGTAGTGTGATTAAGTAGTGTGACTTTTATGCGACTTTGGTTGCACTTTGGATGGGGTTTGCATGTTGTATGTAAATCCCACCAAAGTAGCACAGGAACCTTTCCCAAGATCACATCGCAACTATGCTGCATTGATGTGAATGGGCACCATTGGAAGCAATGTTATTTTTATTGTCATACGATGCAGTGCGAACCAAGTCACATCAGTGTGAACCAGGTCCTATTCTGTAACTGATCTTAGTATGTGTATGTATGTTGATGTAATAGGGATTTTGGATTGTAAACTGTTTGAGGGCAAGGACTGATGTGAATGTACCATATACAAATTGCTCCATAAATTGTCAGCGCTTTAGAAATGCCTGAAATAAATAAATAATATAACAATCCAATAATATTAACCGTTTTGGTTCTATAATGTAACATTGGACAATATCTTAGGTTCAAGTTATTTCATAAGACCAGCATTTGAAAACTTACAAATAAATTAAAGAGTTTGTGTTATAGTTCATAGTTCAGTCCTACACTTCACAGGGGGCTGTTGAAACCAGTTTAGGAAAACCTGTCACAAACATATGGTGTTTAAACTGAGCAAAAGATACAGGAAGATTAAGATATATGCAAACCTTACACTGGGTACACATGGGCTGAAACCAGTCAGTTTTTCTCTGCCTACTTCTAAATATATCTATTAGCTAATGAGATTGTTGATTATACTAAATACAATAGGTTCACCAAACCAAAGTCAATATTTGCATTTAATTCAGCTACCCTTATCTCTGAAAGTATTGTTTTTTGCATGTTGTTTTCACTAAAAGTAACTGCTGATTGTGTATTCCCAAGAGACAGTTTATCAGAATTAGGCTCAATTGTTTTAGTCTCCAAGACTTTGATAGGGAGGCAGGTCTCATGGAAGATCAATTTGAAGAGAGAGGTTATAATAAATTATCTTTTCAGATAGTGCCATAGAAGGTCAAAAACATCACTAGTGATCTGCTGGTGAACTCTCTTATAATAATAACCATAAGAGTATATCCCATCATTGCACCAAGGGAGAGGCCCAGCCTGTTGTCTTTTCTACACCTTACAGCACTGAATTTCAGGAAATCAGACACATCATGAAGAATTAATTACCCATCTTACACGGTGACCCGGCATATAAATATACACTATATTGACAAAAGTATTGGGACACCCCTCCAAATCATTGGATTCAGGTGATAGTCACAGGTGTATAGAATCAAGCACCTAGGCATGCATACTGCTTCTACAAACATTTGTGAAAGGATAGGTTGCTCTCAGGAGCTCAGTGAATTCAAGCATGGTACCATGATAGTTTGCCACATGTGCAATAGGTCCATCTGTGAAATTTCCTTGCTACTAACTATTTCACGGTCAACTGTTAGTGGTATTATAACAATGTGGAAGCAAGTGGGAACAAAATCAACTCAGTCATGAAGTGGTAGGCCACGTAAAATGACAGAGCGGGGTCAGTGCATGCTGAAGCACACAGTCAATAGCTAAAGACCTCCAAACTTCTTGTGGCCTTCCGATTAGCACAGTAAGAGTGTGTAGAGAGCTTCATGGAATGGGTTTCCATGGCCGAGCAGCTGCATCCAAGACTTACATCACCAAGTGCAGTGCAAAGCGTCAGATGCAGTGGTGTAAAGCATGCCACCACTGGACTCTAGTGCAGTGGAGATGTGTTCTCTGGAGTGACGAATCACGCTTCTCTGTCTGGCAATCCGATGGACGTGTCTGGGATTGGTGGATGCCAGGAGAACAGTACTTGCCTGACTGCATTGTGCCAAGTGTAAATTTTGATGGAGGGGGGATTATAACGTGAGGTTGTTTTTCAGGGGTTGTGCTTGGCCTCTTAGTTCTAGTGATGCATCCAGTGATACATACCAAGACATTTTGGACAATTTCATGCTCCCAACTTTGTGGGAACAGTTTGGGGATGGCCCCTTCCTTTTCCAACATGACTGTGCACCAATGCACAAAGCAAGGTCCATAAAGACATGGATGAGCAAGTTTGGGGTGGAGGAACCTGACTAGTCTGCACAGAGTCCTGACCTCAACCCGAAAGAACACCTTTGGGATGAATTAGATCGGAGACTGCGAGCCAGGCCTTCTCGTCCAACATCAGTGCCTGACCTCACAAATGCGCTTCTGGAAGACTCGTCAAACATTCCCATAGACACACTCCTAAACCTTGTGGACAGCCTTCCCAGAAGAGTTGAAGCTGTTATAGCTGGAAAGGGTGGGCCAACTCAATATTGAACCTTACGGACTAAGACCAGGATGCCATTAAAGTACATGTGCGTGTAAAGGCAGGCGTCCCAATACTTTTGCCAATATAGTGTATATTGAGTAGTACAGGATTTGTGGCTAGGAAGGCTCCCACATTATACAACATGTTTTCAACCTAGTTTATTATCCTTTCTTCCCCATACTGGGATTTGGCTACAAAGCAAAGGTGTCTATAGGTATAATGCCCCAGATGCTAAAGCTGCAAGTATATAGACACTTGAGTGGTTACTTCATACACTAATGGGAGTTCTTTTCCTAGCAAACACTTATTCATTTTTCTGACTAGGTACAGTATGTGGGTCAGATAACTACTGGTCTGTGTTATCAGATAAGGGATCATATTTCTACTATAAACAAATACACAATTATGAATGTTGCCAATCACTTCATTTCTTTCTATGCTTCAGATATACATTTTCTTAAAAGAAAAGTATGAGATCAAGATGGATCCAGCATTTTGATTGTTATAATATATATAAGAAAAAAAACACACAAGCACATGAATTTTGTCAAGATACATGTTTTATTTATTAATATTTTAACTTTTTTTAAGTATATGGGAATTGTAGTATTGGTTACAACGTTGATCTTTTGTGTTTGTTACTAGCACTGTACCATTTTTTAACCACTTCAGCTCTGGAAGATTTTACCCCCTTCATGACCAAGCCATTTTTTGTTATACTGCACTGCGTTACTTTAACTGTGGTCATGGTGTACCAAAACAACATTTATATCATTTTCACACAAACAGAGCTTTCTTTTGGTGGTATTTGATCATTGGTGGGTTTTTAATTTTTTGCGATATAAATAAAAAAAGACCGAAAATTGTGAAAAAAAAAAAGTTTTTTTTTTTTTTACTTTCTGCTATAAAACATATTTAATAAAAAATGTAAAAACAAACTACTCCAAAAAAATTTTAGACGAAATGTATTCTGCTACATGTCTTTGATGAAAAAAAAATCCCAATCTGAATCCCAATTAGAAGCTGATTGGCTACCATGCATAGCTGCACCAGATTTTGCACTCTTCAGTTTTAGTAAATCAACCCCAGTATATTTCAACTTTACATTAATTTTCATTTTTTAAGTTGGTTTTATACCCATTTTATTTTTTTCATGATATTCACTTCTCAGCACCTCCAATCTCTCCAATCACCTGTTTAGTAGTCTCTAGGCTTATTTAGTCTTACACTTCTCTCACATACTGCATTCTTTATTTCAGGTTATCTCTTATTTATTTTATGTATGGTATTCACTCATGGACACTTCTTTTCAATGACCTTCTGAGGATTTTTTGAGGATACAAGTATCGGTTTTGATTTTCCTCTTATTATAGTTTTATTACTTGTAGTATTTTACCACCACTTCAGCTCTGTGTATTATTTATTGATTATTGTTAGCAGGCTTACTGCCAGCATTACAACATGGCACAGACTCTACCTGCCAGCACTAGACCTAGTAGGAACACATGGGGTACTAACAGGAAACTGGACAGAAACACACACAGAAAAGCCATATTTGTAGCCGAGTAAAAAATTGAATCAGACGTCATAATTTGTTTAGAAGTCTTCATAAACTTGCAAGTAAGGAGACACATCTATGGTGGGATGTAGCCTCTTTGGAGGAATACCTCAAAAAGAATGGGATCCCTAGGGGACTGAGGATTAAGACATTTCCTACCTTTCAAGTGATTGATGAAGAATTTAAGACAAGAGGGACTAAAGTTATTATTATTTCAGGTACTTATATAGCACCGTCAATTTACTCAGCGCTTTACATATATATTGTACATTCACATCAGTCCCTAACCCTCAAGGGGTGTACAATCTAAGGTCCCTAACTCACATTCATATACAAGGCCCAATTTAGACAGGATCCAATTAGCCTACCAGCATGTCTTTGGAGTGTGGGAGGAAATCGGAGTACCCGGAGGAAACCCACACAGGGAGAATATGCAAACTCCAGGCAGGAGGTGCTGTGGCTGGGATTCAAACCAACGACCCTAGTACTGCCAGGCTGAAGTGCTAACCATTTAGCCACTGTGCTGTCCTCAGTTCAGGATGAAGCATCACAGTATTTGATGAGACTCATCATCGGTTATAAGAAAACACTAAAAAGGAGCGGCTAAACATACAGGGAAAACTGGAAAGCTTCCAGGATATGCCTGACTTTAAATTAGGACAGGATATATTTAACAGATCCATTGACAATTTAGAAGATGAGGTCACTGAGTTCAAGTTTAAACAGGACAAACTAGATTATGGGGAGGGGAAAGTTTTTAATTGGAATATGTTTTCTAGAACTTTTAGGAAGACACACCCTAAGGGCAATCCTCATTCCATTTTGAGACATTCCTCAACATCTATGAATCCACAAATAGATTCAGCTTTTCTGACACTGGGGATAGCACTTCAGTCCCCTACCCCTCCGGGACCTCCTCTCATGTTAGTCAAGTCAGGCCCCCCCACCAAGGAGAGATACAGAAATCACAGAAAAAGAGATCAAAGTGGATGTAAACCCTTACATACATCCAGTGAAGGGACTGGCCACTGGTGATACACAGAGATGAAACAAATCCTCCTACATAAGTAAGTAATGATCACTCGGCAAACCCTAAAATTAGTGAAATACCCACTACAATCACCCCTAAAGAAAAGTGACACTTTCACCCTTGAAAGCAGATACAAATAATGAACCTTTTCCTTCACCTATACTGTTGGCACAAAGCTGATTTTTACTTACCCCAATGTAAGATATTATATTAAAATGTCTTTATACTTCAAAATATATACTACATAAGTCTCCTTTTTACTTTATGAGGAATATGGAGGATTGGCAACTTAAGTGAATGAAAGCCTGGAAGTGGTTGCTATATATATCAAGAACATCCAAATAAGCTTGATATTACTCCCTGAGGGTAATTGCATTCAATCTCACTATTTGGAGGTGGTCGCGGAGTGTTCACTGTATTAATTGGAGTGTTCACTGTATTAACTGATTTGTCTCACTTTATTTATTTATTTGATAGATTTATGTATTTATATCATCTTATTTATTTATTACAATTTTAAATTAATTGTATATATATATTTTTTTTTTTGGAGTGTACACTACTTATTTTTCACTTATTGTTGAAGTGTACACGGAATGCTGTTTGCATGATTCACGTGTCACTCACAGTTGAATCTGAGTATATTTTGGTGCACATATTTATATTGTTTGCACTGATTTAGTATATACATACGTTTAAGGTATATACATTTATATGATATTTAGAAGGTAATACACTATTATAGTTTATTTTTTCGAGGTATCACGAGGTTCGGAATGGAACATTGAAAGTTCAACATACTGGATTGAGATACTTTTGGTGCACTATTGACTTATTGGATTTTTATTACTTTTGGACAATTTTTGTATTATTTTGAAGCATTTTATTTTATTTTATTTATTTGATTGGATTAAGGTAGATTTATATTATTGATTTTGTATTCTTATATATGGGTTTCGGAGTATAGGTGAAGGAAAAGGTTCATTATTTAAATCCTCCTACATAGCTGTACCTGTTTACCTACAGTCCTCTCTACATCCATTCAAAGTGCAGAATTTTCACAGGATATCTTAGTTCTGAAAAGCAGGAGGTGGGGAGCTGAAGTTATATCAGGAGAGTTCTGCAAGCCGATTGAAGGGGCACATCCCTCTTCCACAGCAGGTACAGAGCTGAGGCTGTCAATCACAGGCTGTTCCCTCCCCTGTCACCATTTTCCCATTGATATCAGGAAAACTCATCAAACGTGACTCATGCTTATAGCAGAGGAATGAGGTAGCAGACAGAAATTACACTTAGTGCTCTGGATTAAGACAAGCACACACTATAGAGGGATATGGTTTGTTCAAATTTCATTTCTGAGGTTTATAACCTCAGGAAAGGTAGGAAACATCATTCTTGTCACGCTGCTTCAATAATCACTAGTATTGTCTTAAATTTATCTGAATATGGTCTCTAATCTGTTGAAGAACAGGCTCTATCAAGGGGAATAAACTGCACCATCTTGTCATTTTAGCTTATTTTCTACCATTCAGAAAATATTTTTTAAACAGTGCTTAAAAATGTACAAAAATGATCCAAAGAATTCAAAAAATATATATATAAACAATATCCAAAGTATCCAAATAAACGTTCTATCCATGGTGATGTAAACATGATTAGTTGAAAGTGCTCTGTGCCCAAATAAAATACATTCACAGTCCCCTGTGGAATATACAGTTGTGTCCAAAATTATTCAACCCCCAATGCTGTAAAGGGGTTTAGGGACTATAGTGTACATTTGGAATTGTATTCAGAATCAAATCCTACAAGGACGTTGTAACTACCCAAATGCAACTAAAATGACATCAATTGTTTATGTAATACAGTAGTAAATGGTTCTTATGTGGTTTCTTCATTGCCACAATTATTCAACCCCTTAAAGACTACCACTCTGAAGAACAGAGGTTCATACAGGTGCTTTCCATCAGGTATTGAAAACACCTGTGGATGTCACCGAGCAGCAATCAAGCATAATAAGCACCAATTAGGCAGCTTTAAAATGACTGTGATACTCAGCTCCTTCTAGACATTTACTGGTGTGGTTACAAACATGGTGAAGGCAAGAGAATGGTCCAGGAAGACAAGAGAAGAGGTGATTTCTCTTCACAGGAAGGGCAATGGCTATAAGAAGATTGCAAAGATGTTAAACATACCAAGAGACACCTTAGGAAGCATCATTCGCAAATTCAAGGCAAAGGGCACTGTTGAAACGCTACCTGGTCGTGGCAGAAAGAAGATGCTGACTTCGACTGCTGTGCGCTACCTGAAGCGTAGAGTGGAGAGAAGTCCCCGTGTGACTGCTGAGGAACTGAGAAAAGATTTGTCAGATGTGGGTACAGAAGTTTCAGCCCAGACAATAAGACGCACACTGCGTAATGAAGGCCTCCGTGCCAGAACTCCCAGGCGTACCCCCTTGCTGTCTCCAAAGAATAAGAAGAGTCGACTGCAGTATGCCAAAAGCCATGTGGACAAACCACAAAAGTTGTGGGATAGTGTTCTGTGGACTGATGAAACAAAATTAGAACTGTTTGGGCCCATGGATCAACGCTATGTTTGGAGGAGGAAGAACAAGGCCTATGATGAAAAGAACACCTTGCCTACTGTGAAGCATGGTGGAGGGTCAATCATGCTTTGGGGCTGTTTTGCTTCTGCAGGTACAGGGAAGCTTCAGCGTGTGCAAGGTACCATGAATTCTCTTCAGTACCAGGAGATATTGGATGGAAACGTGATGCAGTCCGTCACACACCTGAGGCTTGGGAGACGTTGGACCTTTCAACAGGACAATGATCCCAAGCATACCTCCAAGTCCACTAGAGCATGGTTGCAGAGGAAAGGCTGGAACATTTTGGAGTGGCCATCGCAGTCACCAGACTTAAATCCGATTGAGAACCTCTGGTGGGACTTAAAGAAAGCAGTTGCAGTGCGCAAGCCTAAGAATGTGACTGAACTGGAGGCCTTTGCCCATGAAGAATGGGCGAAGATACCCGTAGATCGCTGCAAGACACTTGTGTCAAGCTATGCTTCACGTTTAAAAGCTGTTATAACTGTAAAAGGATGCTGTACTAAGTACTAAGATTGAATGTCACTTGGGGGTTGAATAAAACTGATAATGCTGTGAGCACAGAAAAGACATTTGTGGTTATTTCATTATAACTGTTATGTTATATTTGTCTGACCTACAAGTGCCTCTTTAATGTAAATGTAAGCAAGATGACTGAATGATCAAAAGCAATGTCAAACTGGCCAAAACACTCAATTTCAGTGGGGGTTGAATAATTTTGGACACAACTGTATATATATATACTCTAAAGACATGCTGGTAGGTTAAGTGGATCCTGTCTAAATTGGTCCTAGTATGTGTATGTATGAATGTAAGTTAGGAATCTTACATTGTACATACCTTGAGGGTTAGGGACTGATGTGAATGTACAATATACTGTATACAGTTGTGTTCAAAATAATAGCAGTGTGTTGAAAAAAGTGAGTAAAGCTCAAAATCCTTCTAATAGCTTTTATTTCCATACACACAAATGCATTGGGAACACGACACATTCTATTCCAAATCAAAACATGAAGAAAAATATATCAAATTTGTGTTGTTCCTCTAAAAAAAATGAAGAAAAGTGAATATTAGACTGTTCAAAAAAATAGCAGTGTTTGTATTCTTCTTTACAAACTCAAACATTCACTATATAAACTGAAAAATGTTTGAAGATTTTGCTTTCCTTTGAATCACTTAATTAATATTTAGTTGTATAAGCACTGTTTCTGAGAACTGCTGTACATCTGTGTTGCATGGAGTCAACCAACTTCTGGCACCTGTGAACAGGTATTCCAGCCCAGGATGATTGGACTACATTCCACAGTTCTTCTCTATTTCTTGGTTTTGCCTCAGAAACTGCATTTTTCATGTCACCCCACAAGTTTTCTATTGGATTAAGATCCGGGGATTGGGCTGGCCACTCCATAACGTCAATCTTGTTGGTCTGGAACCAAGATGTTGCATGTTTACTGCTGTATTTGGGGTCGTTGTCTTGTTGGAACACCCATTTCAAGGGCATCTCCTCTTCAGCATAAGGCAGCATGACCTCTTCAAGTATTCTGATGTATTCAAACTGATCCATGATTACTGGTATGCGATAAATAGGCCCAACACCGTAGTATGAGAAACATCCCCATATCATGATGCTTACGCAACCATGCTTCACTGTCTTCACAGTGTACTGTGGCTTGAATTCAGTGTTTGGGGGTCGTCTGACAAACTGTCTCCAGCCACTAGACCCAAAAAGAACAATCTTACTTTCATCAGTCCACAAAATGTTGCGCCTTTTCTCTTTAGGCCAGTCAATGGGCTCTTTGGCAAATTGTAACCTCTTCAGCACATGTCTTTTTTTCAACAGTGGGACTCTGCGGGGGCTTCTTGCAGATAGCTTGGCTTCACATAGGCGTCTTCTAATTGTAACAGTACTCACAGGTAACTTTAGACCTTCTCTGATCTTCCTGGAGCTGATTGTTGGCTGAGTCCTTGCCATTTTGGCTATTCTTCTATCCATTCGAATGGTAGTTTTTCGCTTTCTTACGCGTCTTTCAGGTTTTGGTTGCCATTTTAAAGCATTTGCGATCATTTTAGCTGAGCAGCCTATAATTTTCTGCACTTCTTTATATGTTTTCCCCTCTCCAATCAACTTTTTAATCAAGGTACGCTGTTCTTCTGAACAATGTCTGGAACGACCCATTTTGCTCAGAATTTCAGAGAGAAATGCACTGTAACCAGCATGTACAACATTTGCTGCCTTCCTTCCTTAAATAAGGGCAATAATTGCCACCTGTTTTTCAAAGAATGAATGACCTCACTAATAGAACTCCACACTGCTATTATTTTGAACATGCCCCTTTCAATTAGTGATTCAATTACACAGAATCAGCAGCATGCATGTCATGACTGTTGGGTCTGTTGGATTTCTATTACTCTACAACACCTGGTAGTAAATTATTTGCCATGTAGAAATATAATTTCTACCAAAAACAGTGATTGATCAGGTTAGTAATGTCTGACTGCTATTATTTTGAACACAACTGTATGTGTAAAGCGCTGTGTAAATTGGCAGTGCTATATAAGTACCTGAAATAAATAAATATATATATATATATATATATACATAAATATATATATACATACACGTCTTCTTAAAGTGCTCCGTGCTCTAAAAATACCAGTAGTGACTGGTGCTCTTTAAAGTGCTCTTCAATCCGTGACCCCCCCCTTTTTTGGCCACAGTCCCCAGATCAGATGGACCCTTTGCTCTCGCAACTGGGTTACACTCGCTTTGTCTGGTGGTAGATAATAGTATCTCCCTTCTTTCCTTTACTTCAGGTCATGCACACAGCATATCCTACTGTCTTAAGGAAATCAAAAGGAGAGAGGAGGCCCCATAGCGCAATACTGTTTTTATTATAAGCTAAATTAAAAAGGCACTTACAATATATCATAAACAATGCACTTCAACTTGCCGGGCAATAAGGACAACCTCGGAGTGCCGTTGCTTGCATAAGCTCCGTCTCATGCGCATTTCAGCCCTAGGTGAACTTGGCCCAATAATCCAAATAATAGTCATTGTAAATACAACCTGAGCAAGAGAGAGTACTATATCCTACAGTTGTTAAAGATGGAATACAAACATTACCATCAGGAATAATGACAAAGGTAGTGCTGTGGTGGTTTTGCATTATATGGATTACCTGAATGAAGCATTGAGACAACTCTCAGACTATTGAAATCTTGATCAAAATTCCACTGCTGGCTACAGTAAGGAATTAAAACGCATTAGGATAGAAGCTGAAAACCTGGCCAGTATGGATGTACATAATGCAAATATGTTGATACCGTTACATCCAGTTACTCCAGTCTTTCACCACCTACTCAAGGATCACAAATTGGAAAGTTCAATACAAGGCAGGCCTATAGTGGCTAGCATTGGGTCGCCGAGGGAGAGGCCCAACCTGTGGTCTTTTCTACACTTTACTGAATTGAATTTCAGGAAATCAGAGACATCGTAAAGGATTACTTACCCATCTTACATGGTGACCTGGCATACAAATCTATATTGAGTCATGGGACAAGATTTGTGGCCATGAAGACTCCCATGTTAGGCTATATGCCTTCACCTAGTCTATTCACCTTTGTTCCCCATATTCGGATTTCACCCCCCCCCCCCATTTTATTATTCTGCATTCATATATACTTTATCACACGTATTTCCCTTGTCTTGGGGTTTTACCCACACCCATAATATTAATAATAATATCTGGCACCATTCACATTCTTACAAATATACTCCTAGCATTTTGTTTTGATTTTGCAGCATCTACATTACTGCTTAAAAATTGTCTAAAAATAGTTTTTACTTATACATTTTTTCATTGTTCTCCAAGTGGCAAGCATTCGGTTCTCATGTTTTTTAATGAATTCCCATCTGTTTGGGGTGTTTACATTTTTATGGTTGCAGGATGTATCATGTGTATGGCCGTTATGGCTGTAGAGGACCACATGTATACAGTAGTGAAATATATCAAAAATGGGGTATGCAGCGCTAGAAGTAAATATCAAACCAAGAGGGTGTCACCATATACAGTAACAATAATATCGGACATGGATTGTTCATATGGTGTATCCGGAAGGCAAATGGATATGATTCTATGTTGTTCCAAATTCAGCTCGATAGAATGGAAAAATAGTGCGGTTATGCGCTTACCACAAATACATACAATATAGGCATTGTATGTAAATCCTCAGCAACAGGGCATCATGGTCTGGTCAGCAGCATGAGCAGCATGTGGTCACATCAGGACATCAGGGTCTGGTCAGCAGCATGAGTAGTATCTGGTTACCATAGCGGGCATTCAGGGATGGTGGTGCACACCTTTTTAGGGGTCCTTTCAGACTCACCAGTAGGTCCAACGCTGTCCAGGCATCCAATGATTCCTTATTCCAGATCACCACCTTGCAAAGCTCATTAAAAACGAGCCAGGAGGCAAGAAGGTATCAATGGTGAAATACGTTTATTCAAAGTAAAATAAGCAGATAAAAGGAAGGAACTCACATCAGCATAAACCGATATATCCAGGTCTCACACATAGGTACCCTGGTGGCTAGTGGTTCCATCTAAATAGAAAGTGCAGCTCTCTCCCTAAACTAATTATATATATTTATATGCATTCACTCATCTTGGTAAGGAGTTTTGTGTCAGCTGCTTCACCACCAGGGAACCACTAACCACCAGGGGAATCTTTATACCAGACCTGGGTGGCTGAGAATCTGGTCATATATATTTTTCTACTGATGAAACCACTAACCACCAGAGCATTTAAAACAGACCTGGATGCATGTCTTTTATGCCGATGGAACCACTAGCCACCAGGGTACCTATGTGTGAGACCTGGATATATTGGTTTATGCTGATGTGAGTTCCTTCCTTTTATCTGCTTATTTTACTTTGAATAAACGTATTTCACCATTGATACCTTCTTGCCTCCTGGCCCGTTTTTAATGAGCTTTGCAAGGTGGTGATCTGGAATAAGGAATCATTGGATACCTGGACAGCGTTGGACCTACTGGTGAGTCTGAAAGGACCCCTAAAAAGGTGTGCACCACCATCCCTGAATGCCCGCTATGGTAACCAGATACTACTCATGCTGCTGACCAGACCCTGATGTCCTGATGTGACCACATGCTGCTCATGCTGCTGACCAGACCATGATGCCCTGTTGCTGAGGATTTACATACAATGCCTATATTGTATGTATTTGTGGTAAGCGCATAACCGCACTATTTTTCCATTCTATCGAGCTGAATTTGGAACAACATAGAATCATATCCATTTGCCTTCCGGATACACCATATGAACAATCCATGTCCGATATTATTGTTACTGTATATGGTGACACCCTCTTGGTTTGATATTTACTTCTAGCGCTGCATACCCCATTTTTGATATATTTCACGTTTAAGGTACTGAGGATTACCCTGTATGTTAGCTGCTTATCCCGCTAGTTTGCGCTCACTTACCTTACTCTTTATATGTATACAGTAGTAGCTTAGCTTGCCCAAGGTGCACTATATTGCATATCACACATTGTTGTCCTTCAGGCTGGTCATCCCATCGCTAAATGGTGCTCCAGTGCTTATCATCCTTCTGGCTGGATAACATTTCTTTATGGCTGATGATGCTATTTAACCACAGGTGGGTTTTCCCACATACTGCCTTAGCAATTAAGGACATAAGTGTGTGAAACACGTCTGAGGGGACCAGAGTTGACATCATCTCACACTACTTGGTTCATTTTTGGCCACAGTGAGTCAGCGTCCTGAGTGCGATGGGCCACCTTTTTTTGCTCATTGTGTATTGTTTTATTATATGCGCAAAAACCTTGCCAATCCATTTAATTTATTGTTTAACACAAATTAAATTTTCACATGTATGCATTAGGATAACAGGATTCAGCTGATAATATACTTGATATATTTTGTATACATTAATTTTTTGTATTTTATGATGTTGATGTTTACAGTGGCAGTGGCATTTTAAGTTTTAAAGATTCGTTGATCCAGAAAACAAGCCAAGAGCCTTGTCAATGCTACCCTGTATTGACAGCACCTAAAAATGAATTCATACATCCTCTAATGACAAGGACATCATTAGTGCATATATAAATAAAAATGCTGTTGTAGTTTCTGCAGTTACAGTGTTACAGCTTTGATACATTCATAGTAATTGACTGATAATTTAGTATCACAAATGTATTTAAACATATTTATTTATTTTAACAGTCATCAAGACATTTCCTCAACTTTTGAATACATTTTCTCTTTTGTTTGAAGAATTAGTCTAAAATGGGGACTGGGGCTTCTAAGAACAGTTCAGTAGAAAACCAAACTGTGAGAGACAATATGGAAAGATCCACTGTGGTACAAAATGATTCAGCGTCCACCCTTGCTGATACTACTGCAATTAGACCACAGATTGAACATCTAAAAATGGAGGATGAAGAAGTTTCAGAAGACATTGAACAAATGCTGCAACCTTTTCAAACACAAAATGATGTTGAACAGGTACACTTAGCATTAAATTAGCACAATAGTGGTCCTTTAAAGCAAACCTTTATTAAACATGTACGCCTCATGCACACTGGATGTTTTTAATGCTGCTGTTTGGGGCATGTGGCATTTTGTTTTTCTACCTCTAAACACCCCAGCATGTTAGTATATGTGTCTATGCACAAATGGGTGTTTAGAGGCTGGGGCATGTAGAGGCAGAAAAAAATCCACTGCCAGTGCGTCCTGGAGCGGCAGTGATTTGGTAGAAAAAACACTTGAGGCTAGTAAACGTGTCTAAATGCGCATTAACACTAGGCACTTCAAGTGCTTGAGCATTAAATCATTTCAATGGCCAGAATAAAGTATTATTCTGGCCAATTAAATTAATTATTGCACAAGTACTTGATGCACCTAACCAAGTTTACATGCATCAAGTGTTTTTTTTCCTGCCAGGAGGAAAGGCATCTAGGAGCGATGGGCAAAAGCCCTATGTGCATCAGGCCTTACTTGTGATAAAGTCCAAAAACCTCCTCGTACTTGCATGCAGCATGTGGTCCCTGTGCTCCTTCATGCCGGAAACTCAGGGAGTAAGTATCTACCAGCTTTATGTCACTGGCTGTATCCTACCCCCTCTTACCAACTCCTCATTAGGATTGCTTAATGTGGCCAGCCATCACAGTGCTGAGCAAACAGTATGGTATATAAGAAAGGTGGGGCAAAGTAAGAACTAGCAACAGGAAACTCTTGAACCAGTGTTTTTTTTCTTCTTTGGGGGGGGAGGGGGGGGGGCAAAATGTGGTGATCAAATGTGGTGTGCAACCATTTCGAGGTATCTGCTGTTTATAGCATGTAAGGATCTAAAGAATGGTTTTCCCAGATACATTATGAACTAATCTTGTGACAAGACTGCCCAAGTTAACCCTGGGCCTTTTTTTCTTGATTCTTTCTTTTGCTTTCTTTCTGTGTCTCGGTTCCACACAATATACCTTCTTGGTTTTGTAGTCTACTCCAATGTATTATACATTTTTTACCAGTTATAGTTTTTGGATACATATATTTTTTTCACTAGTTTTATTCAGGAATTTGTGGTAAAAAAAATTGGAAACAAATGCACTTTCCTGTATGTTTGAATAACTTGCGTTATAGTAAACTATACCAACAAAATCTAAATAATAAAATTATATCACATTAGTATGACTTTTAATTAATGGATCAGAAATACAAAAACTAAAAATGAATGTATGACTTCCCGGAAAGAATATTCAGTAGTGTATAGATCACCACTAACCAACAGAAGTAGAATTCTGTGCTTACATAGGTGAAATAATAGCCTCTTACCAAATTATGTGGACCATGTATAAAAAACAATGGTCGACAGTACTTGTTAAATACATTCAACATCTAAAAGTTGTCTTCACCATTCAGTGCATGTCACCAACATGTTAACACTTCAAATCAAGTAAGACTATCACCCTGGATAGAATGGTGACCTATACACTACTGAAGATTTTTTCCAGGAATTCCTACTATATTCCTTTAGGTATGAAGTGGGACTTTTTACACTATTTATTAAGGACTTTATGAATTATTGCACTCAGCACTTGTTTGAAGTTGTATGGTTGTTTTTCTTTATATTATAGAATATTGACAAATTTTAATTACTTATTTATTCACTTTTTTTTGTTTGGGGAATTTTTGTTGAGAAGGATATAGCGCTGCACTGTATATTTATTCATTTTGGTAATTTGGTATCACAAATTGTGTGTTGGCTGCTTTATCCTGAAATGTTTAACCCTAGTGCTGAATTATTTTTGTTCCTTCAAAATAAATGTATGCATTTTACTTTAATTGAGCCTTATTACCCTTTTCATCTCTTGCAGGGAAAAAATGTGTTGTGTAAATTGCTAGCAAAATAAAAATTAAGATAAGATTGAGGGGTTAGATAACCTAAACTAAAAAACTGCCTATGCATGTAAGGATACTGGTCAATAAAAACAAACTCTGTAGCTGTGCAGTTGGATAATGCCCTTTCTATTGGTGAAGGCCATTTATGTACCTCCCAAAGATGAAAAACTCCCAGAGATGGCATCATCTATTAGTGGTAGTGTCTAGCGGCAATGCCCTAGCAACAATGAAGGATATGATGATGATTTTGGCCAGGCTTTGGGAGGTACTTAAAAGGCCTACATCTATAGCAAGGGCATTATTCAACTTTGGTCAAAACTGTTCAGTTTGTTTTCATCTACAGGTGCTACTTACCTGCATAGACAGCTTTTTTGGTAAAGGTGAATTAACTCTTTAAGATAAGATAACATAAGATTATTCGGGGCTGATAAGGGTACAGGATAAGGATGTCAAGCAAATATCTCGAAGAATGAGGATATTTGTACACCAAGCAGTAGATTCCACAGTAGTAGTGGAGGCCTAAACTGGAGGAACAATTATTAGCAATAAGATTTTTAACAAAAATGGACAGAGCAGACACCTGACCTTTAGGATTCAAGTGTTGTTCTACCCCCAGCTGAAGGAAAGAAACAATGCAGCCTACCGAAAAGACATGTGGGGAACCCCCAAAAGCTTACTCCAGTGAAAATAAATCTTCCATTTTTGATGATAAATCTTGTTGGAACTACAGCAGGTTTAGTAGCTTTAAGCACAGACAGGATAACTCGACCGCTGACCACTCAATTCTCAGGTCTCTTTGAGCACATAGTGGGGACTGTCGGGCACTAGGCTCTTCAGCACCTCCATTCCTCCAGTGCCCAGAAGGAGATGCCACCTCCCTGCCCCCCCCCCCCCCATGAGGGGCAAGTAAATGGTTATCCCCTCAGTTCATTTGTATCTGTGGGTAAGAGAGATCTTTAAAAACACACAAACACAAAATAAAATGTTTTTTTTCATTTTTATTTATTAAGGGACACAGGAATTCATACACTGTTGGTCATACTGCTGCTTACAGGAGGAACAGACACTGGCAAACGAACAAATTGTGGGCCAGATTAGGGTACACCCTCCTACTTCCAGCATGTCATAGTTTTTTGCTAGTGTTCTGGAAGAATAGCCCCAGGACTAATTCTTTTGATAGCTACCTTTTTTTTCTTCATTCAAGATTCCTGCTACTTCCCTGCTGAGCTGGTCTCTATATGCTCCTGTGCTAGTCTTGAATGTGAACTTTGAGCAATAGGCTTTGCATTGCAGTTTCATGCATATACTGCATGTACTGGTAAAGCTATCCGTGGAGCCTTTTCCAGGTCCAGAGCCATGGCATTTCTTAAGTTTGATCCTGTCTCTGAAGACTCTCTTTGTTAGTAGGCCGTGTGATTTGAGCACATGGAATTACCTCATTATTACCACTGCTGGCCTCCATTATAGTTCTTGATATTCATCTGTCTTACCGCAGAAAGGATTAGTATTGAGGGATTGAGTGCTGATGCTCTTTCCTGCCCTTCAGCTTTGGAGAAGCATCTTGTTGTTGCTGCTCTTACTGCAAGAGATGCAAAGGGCTCTTCTCGGATTATCCCTGCTGCCCACCCACAGTGACTTGGTCACTTTCCCAGCAGTTTTGTTTGTGAGTATTGTTTTGGCGGTTTTGCCACCTCACTTATTCACTTGCTGATAAATATAATAAGTGATTATAACTTTTTGTCTATACATAAATGTAGCCAATCCTGCTGTGGCTATTACCAATAATGTTAACACCAAATGATAACAACTGTGCAAAAAATAAAAATCGAATTAATTTACACATAAGAGAAGAACATTATTGGTAATAGCCACAGCAGGATTGGCTAAATTTATACATAGACAAAAGGTTATAATCACTTATTATATTTAACAGCAAGTGAATAAGTGAGGTGGCAAAACCGCCAAAACAGTATTGAAGGCCTTTCCTCTTACCATGTAGCATCTGCAATGGTACATGTCTGATTGGGGGGGTGCTGTCCTGTTGTACTGGGTGTCAGCCAGCCATCTGCTAGAGTCTTCCCTCTTCAAAACCTTTTTAGCTCTATCAGGCATTAAGGCTTTATTAAGGGGTAGTTTTATTATAGTAATGCAGGACTTTATAGGAAGAATAGCATTACTAGCACTGCTGATTGGTGACCCTGACCGCAAATTCCATAAGGGCGCATTTGCGCCTACCCCTGCAGAGTCTGTATCTGATTTTCTCACAGAACTGTCTCTGAGCCTTCAACTGCCAAGACCCTGTCTGATACTGAGTTTCTCAAATCCCTGAAAGATTAACCTGCACCTGAGGAGTCCCAGTTGCCTGCCATTGCTCCAAAACCTAAAAGAAAAGTATGGGGTTTGTTTTTTCCCCCAAATTATACTTACCTAGGTGGACTGGACCAATGCTGCATCTGTCCCCTGCGGGCTCTAAATGTGAGAACTAAGTGATCATGTGACCGATGATCTCTGAGTTCTCAGTGCTGCTCTGAGCAGATAGTGGTGGCTGTCAGTCACCGCTGTCTGCTCTGCCCCCTCCATGCTCACTGGAGCACTGGGCTGTGGAGGGACAAGGAGCGGCTGGCTCAGGCTCTCAGCGGATTACTGGAAGGCTGATCCAGGTGCCGCTCCAGACCCTGGGGTGGATCTCGATTTTAAAGTCAGGATCTTTCTCCAGCCTGGACCGGCTGAGTGACATCAGCTGACAGTGGGCTTCAGCACTTCTGTGACCTGTTTTTGCACTCCTGTGACCTGTTTTAAGCAGACAGCTTCAGCTGTTATATAATAAATGTATCCTGTCTCATCTCCTATAAGGGTCTTCTGTCAGTATTCGTGAGGAGGACACTTTGGCTAAAGGTGCCTACCTGCAAAGAGCATTTACTCTGCATGCCCATGCAGTACCCATCTTCCTCAGTAAAAGAAGCCAATGGCTTATTCTGTGACTATTCACTCCTCTATGCAGGCCAAGATCAATCCATTTTGGTACTTCCAGCCCTTAATTTCCAAAACCAAGTCTGACACACAGTCTACTTGCAAATGCTAGACTTCCAAATACCCCAAACCATAACATAAATCTTCTTCAGTCCAAAGGGACTCCTCCACTTTCAAAAATGGGGGCACATCTGTTAGTGTTTGCAGACACTTGGACAACAGGGATCTTAGATACCTGGGTACAGGATGTGTTTACAAAGGGGCTACAAGCTAGAGTTTTGCTCCCAGTCCCTTCTGCAGTTCAATGCTTCCAACCTGCCTGTGTCACTATCCTGATTAGCATATCTCCATGAAGTCTTGTAAGTTCTTCTGTAGCAGAAAGTCATTTCCACACTCCCTATGGCAGTAAAGCTTCAGGGTTTCTACTCCAACCTATTCACAGTTCCCAAATCAGAGGAAGGCATCCACCGTATTTTGGATCTCAAGGCCCTGAATTTTGGAAAAAATTCACCTCCGGATCAAATCCACCTCCCTTGCCTTTATGTCCTCTGTGAACATCAAAAACTGGCCCTTGCATGTTCCCATATTTCCAACCCATCTTCTATTCCTTTACTTTTCTCTGGGACTGCTGTATTTCCAATTTGTAACCCACCAATCAGCCTGTTCTCTGCACTGCAAATTTTCACCAACTGGTGGCCCATGTGCTAGCCTTACTATGTCCTCAGGGTTCCCCATTGCAGGATATCTAGATGACCTCTTGCTGAGGGAACAGTTGGCATAGGTTATAGCTAAAAACATAGCCCAGACTGCCCTGACCTTTCAGATATTCAGCCACAGTCCAGAACCTTCAGAATTCAGATTAGAAATCGTCTTGCTTGTAGTATGTGGGTCCTAGAAAAAGCTAAAGCCAGAGGTTTTCTTTCTCAGTGGAAACTCCAAACTCCTCACTCCCTCTTCATCAGTTCTTCACTCACTCATTAGTCCAGAATCTTCTAACGTTTCACTCCTGGATGAGAGGCTTGTGGCTAATGGTACATCCTTCAAGGCAGTCCCATATGCCTCGTTTCACTCCAGACCTAGTTTCATTTCAAATACTGCTTTTTGAACTCTCATCCACATGATTGCCATTACCTCTGTGAGGGAAGTGTCTGAGCTGACAGCCTTGTCCTGTAGAGAACCCATTCTAGTCATACACAGGGACAAGATGGTGTTGAGGCCTAGGACAACTGTGTTACTGAAAGCAATTTCAGCCTTCCACCTGAACCTGAACATCATTCTTCCATCCCTTTGTCTCCAGTTCATCATCAGAAGATCTCACTTTATTTCCTGGATATAGTCTGTACTGTGCAAATTTACCTTGCAGCTACTTTGTCTCATTTTGTCTTTCCTGATGGATCTCGTATGGGAACCATCAATCTTTTCTCCATTTCCAGTGGCTTAGACTAACCATCATTCAAGCATTTGGTCTTAAGAATTGGATTCCACTCTCTCCTGTCACAACACACATTAAGCAAGTTTTGCAAGGCTGCCATCTAGTCTTCTGTTCACACATACTCCAAATTTTCCCAGGCGGATGTTCAGGCCTCATCTAATGCCAACATCTGGTGGACTGGTTTTGGATTCCCCGGCAGTTTTAGAAATCTCGTGTCCATCAATGGATAAAAAAAAATGAGATTGTTGCATTTACTATAAAATTCATTTTTTTGGAGTCCATTGAGGGATACAGGTTCTACTTATACTGTATGTGTCTGTGATCATGTTCATGGTACTGCTTTACCACAAAACTGAGGCATTTTTTTAGACTGCATGACAGGCATTTTTGAATGTGTATGAAGCTTAAAGCATTACTAAACTCACAACAGTAAAATCAGTCTGTACATGCAGTAAAGAATGCTTGTTATACTCACTGTGGAACCTAAGGGGTTAATCCTTTGCATTGTGTAAAAACACTGGTTGATCCTGACTTCTCTGATCCTCCCCTTCTTCCAATGCCCCTCTCTCATCTCCTGATAAGACATATCATGTGGAGTCACTCTGCACATGGTCAGTTTGGTGTGTATTGCTAGAGAGGTGTTTTTGTTTTCTTGGGAGAGTGCATGTGATCAGCACAGGGCCTATCAGCACTTTCCAGACAGAGGTCAGGGGTCCTGCATCCTTCTACAGAAGAATGAAAACTCCTCCTATAAGCTTTAACATGTGCTCGGCTGGACATTGATAGAAGTCACAAGACTGCTTTAACTGCTGATGAGAAAAGGTATTTAGCAGTTTATATTTACTAAATTAAATGCAATTACTTGTTCTGTGTACTGTGGGAGATCAGATATAGTGAATGCAGGGTCCTAGGTTTAGTAAAAATTTAAGGCAGGGGTCTCCAAACTTTTAAAATAAAGGGCCAGTTTACTGTCCATCAAACTTTAGGGGGGCTGGAATGTGGCCAGTGGGAGAAGATAATGCTCTGGCATTGGTGAGTGTAAACTGGCCTGGTGGTTAGTGGGTGTTAAAAAAATTACCCATCGTTGGTGTTGGTGGTAAGCATAGTGCTCCATCACTGATGTCATTGGGAGGTATAGTGCCCCATTGTTGGTGTCATTGGGAGGTATAATGCCCCATCATTGGTGTCACTGGAAGGTATAGTACCCCATTTTTGGTGCCATTGGGAAGTATAGTGCCCCATTGTTGGTGTCAGTGGGAATAATAGTGTCCCATAATTGGTGTCAGTAGAAAAATTAGTTCCCCATCTCTAGTGTCAGTGGAAGGAATAGTGTCCCTTCATTGGGGTCAGTGGCAGGAATAATGCCTCGCATCAGTGGAAGGAATAGTGCTCAAAAGGGCCAGATAAAGGCAAGCAAAGGGCCACAATCGGCCCGCGGGCCACAGATTGGAGACCCCTGCTTTATGGTGTTTGTTTCCTGGGCTGGGCAAGGAGAGAAGGGCAAGTTCTAGAGGAGGAGAAGAGTTCTCCAATGTGCTTAAAAAAGCTCATATACTTTTTTGAGCATAGGGTTTAAAGCATAGGGCAACTCAGCATACAGACGTGAACAGGGACAATTAGAAAGAATGGGATTCTGCATAGTCAGGGATAGGGAATCTAGCAGAAAGACACATATGGTTGAATGGGAGATTACAAGTAATGTTTGATTAAAGGCAAAACATTTTGTCTTTAAAATAAAAAAGATGCTATACTAATCTGTTCTGTACAAGGTTATTGCACAGAACGATCCCTTACCGGTGCTGTCTACTCCTTCCTATGAGTGCCCCCTTAGCAAGCCACTGGCTATAGGGGCACCCACGCTCTCCCAACCGTTACTACTGACATATGCCTACTTTTTCTTGTTTTCACAATAACAGAAGGGGAAAGGGAAATATATGAATGGGGAAAACCTTTGCTGGGGAGAACTGTTTTAAAGAAAATAGCATCTCACTTTGGAGACATCTCCTCCTTCTTCTTATATTTTTTGGGACAGGAAGTGAAAGGAAATCTTAACAAGACACATAGCAAAGAAAAAAAAAACCTAAACCACAGCAGTCTTAACAGAATGCACACATAAATGCAGAGAACAGTCCAATGTATAAAAAAAAGTCTATCACATAATCATTTTCATAGCCCAGAAGACAGGAGAGTGGGGGCATCAGTGAGCAGCACAGGACCAGCACGTAGTATGATAACACAAGGAAAATATTCAATCACTGACAGCCAATAAATGGCAGTGGGGAGTCAAAGACTGCCTGGCAAATCATGACCCTATACACAGTACAGTGGGTTAATCAAAGAGAGAAATACATTTAATTCTGTATATACAGTTGTGTTCAAAATAATAGCAGTGTGTTGAAAAAAAGTGAATAAAGCTCAAAATCCTTCTAATAGCTTTTATTTCATACACACAAATGCATTGGGAACACTACACATTCTATTCCAAATCAAAACATGAAGTAAAATATATCAAATTTGTGTTGTTCCTCTAAAAAAATTGAAGAAAAGTGAATATTAGACTGTTCAAATAAATAGCAGTGTTTGAATTCTTCTTTACAAACTCAAACATTCACTATATAAACTGAAAAATGTTTGAAGATTTCGCTTTCCTTTGAATCACTTAATTAATATTTAGTTGTATAAGCACTGTTTCTGGGAACTGCTGTACATCTGTGTTGCATGGAGTCAACCAACTTCTGGCACCTGTGAACAGGTATTCCAGCCCAGGATGATTGGACTACATTCCACAGTTCTTCTCTATTTCTTGGTTTTGCCTCAGAGACTGCATTTTTGATGTCACCCCACAAGTTTTCTATTGGATTAAGATCCGGGGATTGGGCTGGCCACTCCATAACGTCAATCTTGTTGGTCTGGAACCAAGATGTTGCACGTTTACTGGTGTGTTTGGGGTCGTTGTCTTGTTGGAACACCCATTTCAAGGGCATTTCCTCTTCAGCATAAGGCAGCATGACTTTCTCAAGTATTATGATGTATTCAAACTGATCCATGATCCCTGGTATGCGACAAATATGCCCAACACCGTAGTATGAGAAACATCCCCATATCATGATGCTTGCGCAACCATGCTTCACTGTCTTCACAGTGTACTGTGGCTTGAATTCAGTGTTTGGGGGTCGTCTGACAAACTGTCTCTGGCCACTAGACCTAAAAAGAACAATCTTACTTTCATCAGTCCACAAAATGTTGCGCCATTTCTCTTTAGGCCAGTCAATGTGCTCTTTGGCAAATTGTAACCTCTTCAGCACATGTCTTTTTTTCAGCAGTGGGACTTTGCGGGGGCTTCTTGCAGATAGCTTGGCTTCACATAGGCGTCTTCTAATTGTAACAGTACTCACAGGTAACTTTAGACCTTCTTTGATCTTCCTGGAGCTGATTGTTGGCTGAGTCCTTGCCATTTTGGCAATTCTGCTATCCATTCGAATGGTAGTTTTTCGCTTTCTTCCACGTCTTTCAGGTTTTGGTTGCCATTTTAAAGCATTTGTGATCATTTTAGCTGAGCAGCCTATCATTTTCTGCACTTCTTTATATGTTTTCCCCTCTCCAATCAATTTTTTAATCAAGGTACGCTGTTCTTCTGAACAATGTCTAGAACGACCCATTTTCCTCAGAATTTCAGAGAGAAATGCACTATAACCAGCATGTACAACATTTGCTGCCTTCCTTCCTTAAATAAGGGCAATAATTGCCACCTGTTTTTCAAAGAATGAATGACCTCACTAATAGAACTCCACACTGCTATTATTTTGAACATGCCCCTTTCAATTAGTGATTCAATTACACAGAATCAGCAGCATGCATGTCATGACTGTTGGGTCTGTTGGATTTCTATTACTCTACTACACCTGCTAGTAAATTATTTGCCATGTAGAAATATAATTTCTACCAAAAACAGTGATTGATCAGGTTAGTGATGTCTGACTGCTATTATTTTGAGCACAACTGTATATAATCAAAGTCGGTGTGGACAGAAACATTCTGGATTAGTAATTCTTGGCAGCCACACATCTCCATGATTTCCTAGGGTGTGTTTACTTCTACAGTAGGAGAAACATAAATCACTATATCTTTGATTTTTCTTTTTCAATTTTTTGTTATACTTTATAATCCGTATTTTGTGTACTTCTACTCTCATAGAGTGTCAGTTCATGTTGTCAAATGTATTCTTGTACACATTTGTAAACATGAGTACAACTACTGCTGAAAATGGTATATGTTGTGATTATATATTTATATATCTCCCCTCTATGAAAAGGGCATGTATGGCATACAGGATGCTTTGGAAACAGAAGATGTGTCAATGACCTTTGAAAGCTTTCAGCACAAAAATGGAACTCTCTATACATGTTTTACTCAGAATGGCATCCGAATGTACTTTGATGATGAAAAGGTGAATATTCTCTAGGTATTTACAGAACTTGTATGTGGATATTTTTTATTTGAAGTGCAGCAAACTTAATTGTTATAACCTTTAAATTTAGGGGATTGTTCCATTTCCTGAAGAACTTTACAACCAAGGGAACTTCATTAACACCCAAAGTGAGGTAATGTTACTATATTATTATTACTTAAATCAATACCCTAATGTTTTAAATGTTCTTCCTTTTTTACATTGCTGTATTTGTTGCATATGTTAGTACTCCAGCCAAAACTTTTTTTTGTTTTGGAGAAGGATTAGACTCTTTCAGAACCTTTGCTATCTGTGATTCCATGATGACAAGAAAGGCAAGTTTTCACTCAGACCAGAAGGTGCAGACAACTGTAAAAACCTGACAGAGATTCTAACCCTTTTTCAGTTTCATTAAAATGTGTTTTGTTCCCGTTTTTGCCTCCTGTGGCGAGATTTCTGGTCATTTCTGCCAGTGGGACACAATATCATTAGGGCAGGAGGTGAGGTGGAAGCCTCTCCAGGATAGTGCCACAGACAATATTAAAACCCCAACAGAGGTTCTAACAATTTCATGCTCTATCCAAAGTGATATTAAAGCAGAAATAAAGTAGCTTTTTAAATGTGAAGACTCTAAAACTGCAAGTTAAAATGTGCATGCATGCATGCATACTTGCAAATACATATGTGTTACTGTTGTAATATTCATATTTCATAGTTACCATATGCCATCTTGTAAAGTCTGTTCCTCAGAAATAATGGGAAGTCATGAAGGTGTCTACTACTGTGAGTTAAAAAATATAATCATTCCCTCAGTTCTCTGTAGAAACTATTGTCTTTCATTGTCAGGAACTGAGCATGTAACAGACCAGTTTTATCCCTACCCTAATCTTTGCTGTCTCCTGCTCTTTTGTCAGCCACATAATTTGCTGTGGTCAATCAAAGAAGGCATTACAAAGGGTAGAACTGGGAGGAGCCACACTATTCTGCGCAATGATGTGCTCTGAACCCTATGAAAATGGTATTCAATAATGTAAACTGCACTTAGGTGTACAGAAAGTATTAAATGGAAAGGGCTGCAAAGATACTATGAGATATTAACATAGTAGTGAATATTGTAAAAAAAACATGCTGCACTAATTCCAACATTCAAGACAAATCAATGATGGGGCACCATTCCTCTCCACTGACATCACTGATGGAGCACCATCCCTTCCCACTGACACCAATGATGGAGCACCATTCCTCTCAATGACACCAATAATGGGGCACTATTTCTTCCACTGACTCCAATGATGGGGCACCGTTCCTCTCACTGACACTAATGATGGGACACCGTTCCTCTCACTGACAGCAATGATGGGGCACCATCCCTCTCAGTGACACCAATGATGAGGCACTATTCCTCCAACTGATATCACTAATGGAACACTATTCCTCTCACTGATACCAATGGTGTATTATTTTTTCCTCCCACTGACCACCATTAGGTATCCGGATGAAATCCTTGAACTTATTGTAGGACCCTACGCTGATGCAGTGGGTCCTGGGTTCCTCCTGCTACATGACAATGCCTGAGTATGCAGGCAGTTCCTGGAGGATGAAGGAATTGATACTATTGAATAGCCCCCATGCTTGTCTGACCTAAATCCAATATAATACCTCTGGGATATCATGTTTTGGTCCAACCAACGCCGCCAGGTTGCACCTCAGACTGTCCAGGAGCTCAGTGATACCCTGGTCCAGATCTGAGAGGAAATACCCCAGGACATCATTTGCCATCTCATTAGGAGCATGCCCCCGATGTTGTCAGGCATGCATACAAGCACGTGGGGGGCCATACAAACTGGGGCGGCACAGTCTGCCTTGCAGTAAATGGGTCATGGGTTCGATTCCCGACCATGGTGCCTCCTGCATGGAGTTTGCATGTTCTCCCTGTGCTTGTGTGGGTTTCCTCCGTGTGCTCCGGTTTCCTCCCACACTCCAAAGACATGCTGGTAGGTTAATTGGATCCTGTCTAAATTGGCCCTAATATGTGTATGTATGAATGTAAGTTAGGGACTTTAGATTGTACACTCCTTGAGGGTTAGGGACTGATGTGAAAGTTCAATATATATGTGTAAAGCACTGCGTAAATTGACAGCGCTATATAAGTACCTGAAATAAATAAATAAAAAATACAAACTACTGAGTACCATTTTGAGTTGCTGCAATGAAATTTCAGCAAAATAGACTAGCCTGCTGCATCATTTTTTCAATTTGATTTACGGGGTGTCTTTGAATTCAGTGTTCTGTAGGTTGATCATTTTTATTTCCATCAAAGAGATGGGGCATCCTTACGTTCCTAACCCATTACCCAGTCCATATCAGTATAGATATCCAGCATGATCTTTTTCCCCATTGAGATCTGATGTGTTTTCAAAGTGTTCCTTTCATTTTTTTTGACAAGTGTATTTTGTAATGGTTTAACAAAGAAGTAGCAAGGGCTTACTTTTATCAATTTACTTATTTAAAATTCTGTGTTTACTGTTGTCACTGTTGTCAACATAGTCCAGTCTGCAGCACTGCCAGGAGAGGATTCTGTGTCTGTTAATTTAGAGAACATTCAGAGAACATTCATCATTACATAGGCTCAGCTGCATGAAGAGACTGCTATTACAAAACTAAGAGCAGCCAGGGTTAAGCCTGCCCCTCTGCCCAATAGGAGTACACAGAGCATGTGGACTGCTAAGATTGTGGGAGGTCTTGTAGGCTGGAAAGAGAAAACTACAGATCCCAAAAGGCACTGGCGCACAGAGGAGATGTGGTTTTCTGGTTGTTTTTCCCAGGCTGAGAAGTTTGGAGGTTGCTGGGAAGATTGAATGCACATCAATCTGCTAACAGACCATTCACCACTGGACCTAAAAGAGAGAGAGGAGCAATGATGATTCTGGGGCATTGGAGAATATCACAGATGCTTCTGGAGCCCACTGCTTGATAGAGGGGAAGGATGCTGAGGACACTGACTGGCTGTGCTGCCAACAGTAGACAGAGGGAAATCATCTGCTAACACAGAAGTTGCTGAGAGACTACTGGCCAAAAACTACACAAAAGAGGGACAGTGTTGCCTGCAAGTGTCATAGAACCAGTGTATTATCAGTGCTTAAAGGGACCAGAGCCAGTGCCAGTTCCATTATTTTGAGCTCTCTGACAGTTGGCCCCCAACAAGCTGGCAAGCCAAAAAAGACACTATATTATAGACTGCTGAATTGATAGGGTGGCGTAACTATCCTTAGTTAGGATTACCCCAGTATATCGTAAGGTTTAGGAGGAATTGCTTTCTACACCTATTGATTGTTATTTACAGTATATTTCCTTCTACTGTTCACTCAGAGGTGTAACTGGAACCTTCAGGGCCCCAGTGCAAGAAACCCTAAAGAGCCCCCTGATCCCCCGGACTGTGCCCTTCCCTTTGAGCATGGAACCCTTACCACTGATCTCAGGAACCTTTATTGCCATTGCGTGTCCCTTTATTACAGTCCAGCAGTGGAATCTTTCACAGGAAGGAGGGCAGTGTGGCAAAATAGGGGGGCACTGTGACAGGAGGGGGGTACTGTGATGGAGAGGCAGTGTGACAGGAGGGGGGCAGTATAACGGGGAGTGTGACAGAAGAGAAGGGGCATTGTGACAGAAGAGGGGGCAGTGCGACAGAAGAGGGGGGTAGTGTGACAGAAGAGGAGGACATTTTGACAGGAGGGGAGGCAGTGTGCCAGAAGAGAAAGACATTGTGACAGGAGGAGGCAGTATGATGGAGGGGGGGCAGTGTGATAGGGGGCAGTGTGACAGGAGGGGGCAGTGTGACATGATAGGGGGGCAGTGTTACAGAGGGGGGGCACTGTGACAGAAAGGGGGGACATTGTGACAGGATAAGGGGCACTGTGATAGGAGGGGGGCACTGTAACAGGATGGGGGCAGTATGAGGGGGGCATTGTGACAGGAGGGGGGCTGTATGACAGGAAGAGGGCAGTATGAGGGGAGCAATGTGACAGGAGGAGGGCAGTATGGGGGTTAGTCTGACAGGAGGGGAGCAATGTGACAGGAGGGGGGCAGTGTGATGGGGGCAGTGTAATAGAAGGGGAGTGGTGTGACAGGAGGGGTGCAGTTTGACAGGAGGGGGCAGTATGACAGGGGGCTGTGTGACAGGAGGGGGCAGTGTACCAGGAGGGGGCAGTGTGACAGAGGGGGCACTGTGACAGGAAGGGGCAGTGTGATAGAAAGGGGGCAGTTTAGGGGCCAGTGTGATTAGAGGGGGGCAGTATGAGGGGGGCAGCGTGACCAGAGGGGGCAGTATGAGGGGGACAGTGTGATCGGAGGGGGGCAGTATGAGGGGGGGCAGTGTGACAGGAGGGAGCAGTATGACAGAAGGAGGGCAGTATGAGGGGGTCAGTGTGACAGTAGGGGGGGCACTGTGACAGGAGGGGGGAAGTATAACTTAGCACCTGGACACACTGTACTGGCTATTCGACTCAGGAATCTGCTGTGGCAAAGAATGTGCAGGCTACCAGGTGGCAGTGGCCTGGGGGGCAGGGAATATTTCTCCTAACTTACTCAGCAGCAGGAGAAGTCTCAAGGCAAGAAGCAGGAGCCGGAGTCAGAGTGGCGGAGCTGGCAGTTCGGGCTGACTGTTTATCTATTGTCAACTGTGAGAAACAGTGAGCACCAGGTTGGACAGAAGCAGCAGCAGGGCAGGACATAGAAGAACTAATCTTCTCCATATTTTTCTGCTGCCTTCTTGAGGACTTTCAGCGGCTGTAGGATCCAAGAGGAAAATGGAGGGGATTGCTTCTTCTATATGCTGCCCCGCCGCCCCTCTTATCCAAATGTAGACAAGTGTGTTAGAGGAGCAACACGGGCCCCCTGCAGCATGGGGCTGGGTGGCAAATGCGACTCCTGCGACCCCTATAGTTACGCCACTGTGTTCACCTATTTGCAAATTATATTTCTTGCACAGTTTAACGGTTTGCGGTGTCATTGCTGTTGTTTTATATCTCTTTGACATTGGGGTACTGTACATACTGTACATCTGCAATAAATATTCAGCACCAAGCCAGGTGTATGAGAGTGCATAGTGGTGTTTTCAACAGGGGACCCAATACATCCAGCAGATCCTTCAGGGGTGAGCATTACATAATTACAATGAAGAGGTGTTCCCTTAAATACCCAGTCATGCACATAATTAGATGCAATGTGAAAATTCCCTAATTCTTTTGTAATTTAACTCAATAGACCTCTCATCTCCATATTCACAATATGTGAACAGTCTTCTCAAGCCTTCATCTGGAAAAACGGGTCCAGTCAGGTCTCAAACATACAACAGGGTGTTTTAGGATGATGTCATCAGTGTGATGATACATCTTTTGCCTTCTAGGAAGAAAAGACATTAGGATCAATTTACAAAGCCATTAATTTTTATTTTACGTAATTATAATATTCACATTAACATATTCAGTTTCCAAAAAGGGCAACAAGGTGTCAACACCATTCAAAATATTAGACTCTACCTACACAGCTGTACTCCTTGTTCACCTGCTGTTAAAATTTCTAGTTCATACTTTTTGACATTTTTACCACTCAATGTTTTATGATTTTGTTTTTTTTTGTGCTTTATATCACTATTTAATATTTAGCACCTGTTTTCTTTTTTTCTCATTATTTAGCATTATGTAATTTTCCTCCTTTTGATTATTTATGACAAAAGTTTATATGGTTGGATTGCTATGCATATTTATTTATAATGGTAAAACAAGGTGTTTTACATATTTGTTTAACATTTTATATTGAATATAGAGAAAGTTTTTTTTATTAATAATATTTACCTGGATCTAAATTTCTGGGGGTAGCACTGTTCTCTTTACAAGGGTAGCTGCTTGTTGTTATTTTCCATTCATATTGTCATCAAGGGAATGTGAATTTTTACACTTTTTATTTTTTGGTAAAGGTTAATGTGGGTTTTACTATACTGCATTGTAAAATAATTTTTTTTATATAAGATGATTCTTAGCAGTGATGGTTTTCATAACACAGAAAGGGGTCCAAAAATTAATTAACTAGCGTGGAATTATCATTTTGCTATATAAAAATGAATATTTACCTGTCGAAAGACTCTTTTCTCCTAAATAGGTATTTTAGGTAATAAGTAATTTTTTATTTCGCTTTTTTACTCTGCTTCCCTCTTTAAACAGCTCACAGAAACTCACTGCTAAGACCAGCAAGAAGCTAGCAATATTTTAGGAGCAAACGTCAAGGTGATAATCTATGTGAAAAAGTTTTCTGAGAAGTTAGCAAATATCTGTGGAAGCCTTTGTAAATTGATGGTAATGTGACAGAAGGAACCACCACTTTACAGAGAGCATAAATAGAGGGGTATTTATATAAAAATTTGCATAGCAATTCACCAAGTGAAAGTGCATGTGCATTTGTTATATGTGAAAAGGACAAAAACAACTGTTATTAGGCTTTTTCTTGTGTTGATCGAACGTTGTTTATTGATTTAAATAGAAAACATGAATGTACAAGCACTTTGAGTGAATTGCTATGCAATATTGTTTTATAAATACACCCCTAAGTGTTCCCATAGCACAGTAGTACCAGCTACAGTGCAAGTTTGGAGTGGCTTGTTGCATTTCAACATCGCCTGCATAAAAAGCGTAAATAAAAGTAATAAGTTAAGTTTTTCTTCTCAACTCTGGCCATGGTGTTGGCATAATAATAGCTGCCTATGCAGTAAGTATAAGTGTATATCACTGAAATCTAGGACTGCTAAGGGAAATCGTGTTGTATAACATTTAATTGACTTATATAGACAAACCACATAAATAGATCAACATGTTTTTTGGTATACTTAAAGGATGAGAGAACTGGCTATAATCTTGCATGTATCTTCTACATTCTCCAGTCAGGCAAGACGTGCGATAATGTTAAAGATGAAAGTACCAGCACTGCAATCCACTTGAAAAATGATCGGACCAATTCTTTTTATATACCTGGGAAAGGAATGGTCATGACTTATATATTTGAGGTAATATGTTCTCTTGAAATGTATAATCCTCAACAATCTTTGGCCTTTTTTTGTGTCCACTACAATAAAAATAAATGAAAAATAAAAACAGTGTTGTTAAATTAAATGGAAATGGTGTATCAGTACATAAAATATTCACAACCCAATTCCAAAAAAGTTTGGAAGCTGTGTAAAATCTACAGAACCACAGAATGCAATGATTTGCAAACCTCATAAACCCATATTTTATTCACAATAGAAAAAATGAAAACATATCAAATGTTTAACCTGAGAAAATATACCATTTTAAGAAAAAAAGAAGGGAATTTTGAAATTGGTGGCAGGAACATGTCTGAAAAAAGTTGGGACAGAGCAACAAAAAGCTGGTAAAGTAAGTGGTACTAACAAGGAAGAGCTGGAAGAATATTATGCAACTAATTAGGTTAATTGGCAGCAGGTCAGTAACATGATTGGGTAAGAAAGAACATAGAAAGTCAGAGGGATAGGTTTACTAAAACTGGAGAGTGCAAAATCTTTTTTGTCAAACCTTAATTGAACAAGCTGAAATTAGAAGCTGATTGGCTACTATGCACAGCTGCACCAGATTTAGCTCTATCCAGTTTTAGTAAATCAACCCCAGAGTGTCTTAGGAGTAAAGACGTGCAGAAGTTCACCAATCTGTTGAAAGCTGCATCCAGAAATTTTTAAACAATTTTAGTAAAATGTTCCTCAACATTAAATTGCAAAGACTTGAAATATATCATCATCTATAGTACATAATATCAAAAGATTCTGAGAATCTGAAGAAATTTCTCTGTGCAAGGGACAAGGCTTAAGTGCAATATTGGATGCCCATAATCTTCAGGCCCTAAAATGACACATCAATAAAAACAGGCATGATTCTGTGATGGACATCACTGCTTAGGCTCAGGAATTTGGTAAAGCTCTATCATGCAAATAAGAAGCCATATTTGAACATGTTACCGAAATGGCCAAAGCCCTTTAACCACTTGGATTTACCCCCTTCCTGACCAGGTGGTATTTGATCACCTGTGCACTTTTTATTTTTCGCGCTATAAACAAAAAAAGACTGAAAATTTTGAAGAAAAACAATATATTTTACTTTCGGCTATATAAAAGATATATAGTAAACTCAGAGTTAGTCATAAATTTAAGCCAAAATGTATTCTGTTACATGTTTTTGGCAAAAAAATCCCAATAAGTGTAAATTGATTGCTTTGTATGAAAGTTATAGCGTCTACAAACTATGGTATAGATCAGCAATGGGCAAACTACGGCCCGCGGGCCGTATACGGCCCGGCGGACCTTTTAATCCGGCCCGCGGAGCTAGGCTCCCGCTAGGCTCCTCTCACAGTCCGCCCTGAAGACCGGTGTAGCATGAAAATCTGTCTCCTATGAGGATCTGTCCCCCTCGACGTATCTGCACATGTGCCGGAGATCGCCGATCGGCTGCTAATGCCTGAAACTGGCACATGCGCAGATACGTTGAGGGGAACAGATCCTCATAGGAGACAGATTTTCATGCTACACCGGAACGGCGCGGGAACACGGCGAGAGGAACGCGCGGAGCAAAGGTAAGTGAATTGACACAGGGGGGACTTGGGGACTTAATATGGGGGATTAATTAATATGGGGAATGAATTACTATAGGGGGGGATGAATTACTATATGGGGGATGAATTACTATGTGGGATGAATTACTATGGGGGATGAATTACTATGGGGGATGAATTACTATATGGGGGATGAATTACTATGGGGGATGAATTACTATATGGGGGATGAATTACTATGGGGGATGAATTACTATGGGGGATGAATTACTTTATGGGGGATGAATTACTATATGGGGGATGAATTACTATATGGGGGATGAATTACTATGGGGGATGAATTACTATATGGGGGATGAATTACTATGGGGGATGAATTACTATATGGGGGATGAATTACTATATGGGGGATGAATTACTATGGGGGATGAATTACTATATGGGGGATGAATTACTATGGGGGATGAATTACTATATGGGGGATGAATTACTATATGGGGGATGAATTACTATGGGGGATGAATTACTATATGGGGGATGAATTACTATGGGGGATGAATTACTATATGGGGGATGAATTACTATGGGGGATGAATTACTATGAGGGATGAATTACTATATGGGGGATGAATTACTATATGGGGGATGAATTACTATGGGGGATGAATTACTATGGGGGATGAATTACTATAGGGGGGATGAATTACTATATGGGGGATGAATTACTATGGGGGATGAATTACTATATGGGGGATGAATTACTATGGGGGATGAATTACTATGGGGGATGAATTACTATATGGGGGATGAATTACTATGGGGGATGAATTACTATGGGGGATGAATTACTATATGGGGGATGAATTACTATGGGGGATTAATTACTATTGGGGATGAATTACTATATGGGGGATGAATTACTATATGGGGGATTAATTACTATGCTTACTATGGGGGAATATTACTATACTTACTATGGATGACACATACACATCATTCATCTACTCTTGGTCCGGCCCCCGGGTCCAATATATGAACCCATTGCGGCCCTCAAGTCAAAAAGTTTGCCCACCCCTGGTATAGATACTGCAATTTACTCCATTTTTTGCTATACAGCACTGCACTAGTTTAACTGACAATTGCGTGGTCATGCAATACTGTACATAAATTAAATTTATGTCCTTTTTTCAAACAAGTAGAGCTTTCTTTTGGTGGTATTTGATCACCTGTGCACTTTTTAAACAAAAAAAGAACAAAAATTTTGAAAAAAAAGATATTTTCTCATTTCTGTCATAAAAAAATCCAATAAACTAAAATTTCATCACAAATTTAGGTCAAAATGTATTCTGCTACATGTTTTTGGTAAAAAAAAATCCCAATAAGTGTATGTTGATTGCTTTGTGTGAAAGTTATAGCATCTACAAACTATGGTATAGATAATGGAATTTACACAGCTTTTACTTTCTGACTGCCTATCACATTTCTTGAGGTGCTAAAATACCCGGACAGTACAAACATCCTCAAATGACCCCTTTTCAGAAAGTAGGCACCCTAAGTTATCTGCTGAGAGGCATATTCAGTCCATGGAAGATTTATTTTTTTCCCACAAGTTTTGACAAAAACATTTTTTTTCTTTACATAAAGTTGTCATTTAAATTATATATTGCTCACACAAGCCATGGTTATATGTGGAAATACACCCCAAAATACTTTCTTCTACTTCTACCGAGTATGGGGATACCACATGTGTGAGACTTTTTGGGAGCCTAGCTACATACAGGAGTCTGAAATCCAATGACCACTTTTAAAGCCTGAAGGTGCATAACTTCCTCATTTCACTTCCTCACTACCTATCACAGTTTCGGAGGCTCTGAAATGCCAGGATAGCATCAAACCCCCCCCAAATGACCCCTTTTTGGAAAGTAGACACCCCAAGGAATTTAAAAAGAGGCATGGGGAGTATTTTGCAGATCTCATTCTCTCTCACAAGGTTTTGAAGTATAAAAAAAAAGAAAAGAAAAAATATGTTTTTGTTTTCTTTCTTCATTTTCCAAAAACTTGTGACAAGAAATGAGATCTGCAAAATATTCACCATACTTCTTATCAAATTCTTTGGGGTGTCTACTTTTCAAAAAGGGATCATTTTGGGGGGGGGGGGTAGGTGCTATCCTGGCATTTCAGGGCCTCCAAAACTGTGATAGGTAGTCAGGAAGTGTAATGAGGAAATAAAGCCCTTTAAAAGCGAGAAGGTGCTTATTGGATTTTGGGGTCCTGTACTTGGCTAGACTGCCAAAACGTCTCTCACATGTGGTACCCCCATACACGGGAGAAGTAGCAGAATGTATTTTAGGGAGTAATTCCACATATACCCATGGCATGTGTGAGCAATAAATCATTTTAGTGACAATTTTGTGTAAAAAAAAACAAAACATTTTTTTGTAATTTCCCAAATACTTGAGGTAAAATTTTACTATTGACTCAACATGCCTCTCATAAAATAGTTTGGGGTGTCTACTTTCCAAAAAGGGGTCGGTTTGGGGGGTGGGGGCATTTTATGCCCATCATTAGAAGTTTATGCCACACATCACTCACTCTTCTAAACACCTGAAGACCAAGCCTTTTCTGACACTTTGTTTACATGAACAAAATCAGTATTTTTTGCTAGGAAATTACATAGAACCCCCATACATTATATATTTTTTTTAAAGCAGATACCTTTTTTTTTTAAGTTATTTTGATTTTTTTTATTATTTTTACACTGCCCCTTTAATTTTTTTTTTCACTTTTAATGCTATCACAGAGGATGCAAATATCCCCTATAACTTCAATGGGCATTGTCATATATTCTTTTTTTAAGAAATCTGGGGTCTATCAGACTCTAGATATCTCCTCTGCCCTTACATTTTCTAATCTCACCAAGATCGGTGTGATCAGATGCTTTCCCAAATTACAAATGGCACTGTTTATATCCTGCAAACCTGAAGTGATGAAATGCTCATAGCTTCCGATTTCTAAGACTATAGAGATGATTGGCACCATTCCAATTCCAAACAGCTCTATGGTCAGCTGGCAGAAACACCGGCTGCATTCTTAGGTTCCCCCGATGGCACAGGACTGCCCGAGAAGGCCGTGGAAGGCAGTGAGGGAGGGGGGGCATCTTCTCCCACTGCTTGTAAAAGCAATCCTGCAGCTAATCAGTTAATTATTATAAAATATATATACCAAAGCATAGGGGCCATCCACCCACTGGCCACCCCAGGCCCCCATGCTTCGGCATATATGCTCTTTTTTTAACTGTGGATAACAAATTTCATCCAACAGCACTGCACACACCTACTTATGTATATTCTGAGAGCAAGACCCTGTTTCTGTCAGAATAAACAAGTCAGTGCTGTAGCTGAATGGCATTCCTGCAAAGAAAACAGCAATGATTAACAATAAAACAGTAACAATAAAACAGCAAAATTGTAACCGTAGAACAGTAACAACAACAAAAAAACACTATAACAATTTTTGGTTTTTAAAATATTTACTTTTTTGGGGGATTTGTACCTTTTATTTTTTTATGCTTTTTTTTACTTTTTTTTTTTTTAAACATTAACTTTTTAAAACAGATTGTAGGGTCTCTCGAAATGCAATGGCAAGTTTCCTGACTATCTAACATCTTTGGAGACCCTGTGTACATATGTGCCCTGAACTGTGCCGTGCAGCACCCTATACTAATACTCCACTAGTGTGTGGTAGCGACAGAAGCAGTCCTTGAGGCAGAGACCAGGTTGGCCAGGAAAGGAGGGACAAAAAAAGTGGGTGTCATGCCTAATTCCATGCCTGCTACAGACACAACATCATTTTTGGGGTGTCCTTTGGGTTGGGATACCAGGAATGGCATTGGGAAAATGCCTCTCATGTAGCCGGCTAATTGCATCTATTTTGGGGGTTTGGGTCACAGCACCTTCTGGATACGAAAGGGCCATGATGATCTCTTCCTGGAATTTTAGGAAGGATTCACTTTATCCGAGTGCTTTGTAAAGCACAAAAGCATTATATAGAGCCAATTGAAATAAACAGACACTTTTTTTGTACCAGCATCTGGCTTTTCGGGAAACTAAGTACAGCTTCATCATCTGGTCGTTGAAGTCCACCCCTCCCATGTTAAGGTTATAGTCATGGACACAAAGGGACTTCTCAACAACACCAGCTGCTGTGGCAATTTGGTTGGTCATGTCTGCGTGAATAAAAGACAGAACAAAAACATCCCATTTGTCCTTCCACTTCACTGCAAGCAATTCCTGATTTTGCAAGCAGGCTTTTCCCCCCTTTCCAAGATGGGTATTTGCAAGCCGTTAGGGGAAGCCCCAGTGATTAGGTCGCACGGTGCCACATGCGCCAATTCCAAGATTGTACAAATGTCTAAATAGTGGCACACTTGAATAAAAATTGTCCACGTATAAGTGGTACCCCATATGGAAAAAGGATGACACCAAGTCCCAAACTATCTTGCCACTGCTCCCCATGTAGTCTGGGCATCCGGGGGGCTCTACGTGACTATATTTTCCCTCGTAAATCCAAAACTCATATGTATAGTCTGTTGCCCTCTCACAGGTCTTATACATCTTGTCCCATATCTGACACACTTGCTGGGGAGAAATAGTTTGAATGCAAGGCGGCCAGAAAAATTAATGAGGGACTCATCAATGCAGATGTTTTGCTGGGGAGTATAGAGATCTGCAAATTTTTGGGTAAGGTGATTTACAAGGGGCCGAATTTTGTGGTGCCGAATTCAGGGTCACTCCCTGGGAGAGTGTGTTATCATTGAAATGAATAAAATACTCTCATATCTATGCCTGACCATGGCAGCAGAGAACATGGATCTATGATGAATCGGGTCTGTGGACCAATACAACTGCAATTCATTTTTTTTTAGTAATGTCCATTTTGAGGGTTAAGCCCAAAAAAACCTTTAAATTCAGAAACCATAATGGGTTTTCATGCGAATGGTCTGGCAAGGTTTGAATATGGGTTGGCGGCGATAAACTGTTGTTCATATAAATTGCTTTGATCCACAATCAATGCATACAGATCTTCCATGAAAAACAGCTCCAAAAAAATCAAGGGGAGTATTTAAATTTGCTGTTTCCACCTGAATTCCGGGCTGGGCTGCCAATTGGGATGTTTACAGACGTTTACAGAGTGTTGTTAAAAGAAGAGGAAATGCTGCACTGTGGTAAACATTGACCTGTCCCAACTTTTTTAAACATGTTGCTATCATCAATATCAAAATTATCTTATTTTTTCTGTTTTGATATGTTTTCTATTTTGAATAAAATATGGGTTTATGAGATTTTCAAATCATTGCATTCTGTTTTTATGTAGATTTTACACAGCTTCTCAACTTTTTTGAAATTGGAGTTGTTTTTAGTATTGCATTTAACTGTATCCCACAGCAACCACAGCATGGTGAACAAACAAATATGACTTGAGCGAACTAAAATCTAAGTGCTTCTTAAGTGACTGTACTTTGGAAATCATCATTGCTCATTGTTGATCCAAACTACATAAGCTAAATAAACTGACTGAATATTATTATATAATAATGCACTTAAGGTATTATTTAATAAGGTAGAGCAAAGTGTAATGACTGTATGAAAAGTGCAGTAACCCATATCAACCAGTCAGTTTTTAGCTTACCATAGTCAGATTAGAAAAAACATTTACTGTGACTGGTTGCCATTAAACTTTAAACTCCCTATTTATTATGTTAGTATTATTTGCTATGAAAAATAGGGATGAGTTTAAAGTTTGGTCCAAACACAAATTTGGCCCAAACCTTGGCTGTTCGGGCATTGGACGAACGCCAAAACGCTCACCCATTTGGTGGAGCTAAACATGGAGCTAAACATCCTGTATAATAGCAGTATTACTACTGCTGCTATACATGACAGCTTCCTACTATCAATGGTTGTTAAGGACACCAGTGGGTGCAAGCACTGCCGAGACCTTAGCAACCAGTGATGTCAATGGCTCCATCCACTTATATGGCTGAGAATCCCCAGCCATGTAAGTAATTGACCTCTGAGAGTTACCCTTTACTCATTCACATGAGGGGAGCCAGTATATGTTAAAGGGGCTTTCCAGTCTCTAGTGGGCCCCCACCCACAAAGCCCCACAAGCACTGGGCCAGGTTTGTAGGGAAGACGCCCTTGCCCTCATCAACACAGGGACAAAATGCTTTGCCAATGGGCACACGCTACCCACCCCCCTGTCCCTTCCTGTATAAATAGAGGGAACCCCATGTCTTTTTTTGTGTGGGTGTCCTCCATTTACATACTAAACCAGACCATCATCTTGGAAAAGGATCTAGTATAGATGAATGGAATCCCCAGTCATTTGTTTACAAACAGAATGAAGCTTCTGAGAGCTGTCATTTTGCCTGCAATTTAACAATTTCTGCTCTAGAGCATTTTTTTCAAACAAATATGTAAAAAAAACAGCATTTTTGACCATAAAATTGATTAAAACCCACAGGACATTATATATTTTCTGAATGCAGAGGCCTTATAGAATAAAAAAAATAATAGTTACATTTTTTTATGTTGCACGATATTTGCGCAATTGTTTATCAAACACCTGTTTTTATAAAAAAATATAATAACATGAATTTTAGTGCACACAAACACAAAATAATACCCAGTTGTTGGTAAAATATAAAAGATGGGGTTGTGTCAGGTAAATAGTTACCAAACATGCCAAGTCTTAAAATTGCATGCACCCATGATATTGCAAAAAAACAAGGGTGCCCAAAAATCTCCATAGGTAACAATTTAAAAACCTTTACAACTCATCCATTTAGAGTAAACCAGGAGTTATGGTGCTAGAATTATTGCTCTTCAGGTTCACAATGATACCATACATGTATAGTGCATGGTTTACACACAAGTGCATACTCTGTGCCGCACTTGCATTTGTGGGTGTGTACAGGATTGAGAAACAAATGTTTGTTTTGTGCAGTCACCGCCTGCTCCGGGGGTTGGTGATACCACGGCGCCCGCACTGCGAAAAATGGACAACTGCTACACAGACACTGGATCACTTTCACTTTACAGTCAGGAGCCAGCTGAAAAGAACAGGCACATGTTGATGGCTGATACTATATTTACATCCAAAGAGCTGAAACAGTTAAACACGCTGTGCCTGCATCCCCTGCTGCATACTGTGGTTCCTTCCATTGATCTCTACATCGCTCTGTGTCCTGTAGTGATGTAGAGGCCAGTGGAAGGAACCACAAATTGCAACGGGGAACCAGGCAACCAATGTACCTGGAAGTAGATCATACGTAAAGAGGCCATTGCTGTGGAACAGAAGCAAGATTGCAGGAACCCTCTTCTCTTTTAGCACATTTTTTTGATATATCAGGGCTCGTTCACACTTGACTAATTTCTAACTCTTGCCAAACGCCCCTATAGCATTTGACAGGTGTTAGACTGGCGTCAGGGAAGCGTTTTTAATGCTCCCCAAACGCCCTATGAGTATTTTTGAGGTGTTTGATAGGCCTTTGCTAAATGTTAAAACTTCACCACAAACGCCTACAATGAAGTTTAATGGTATTAACGCTCCACAAATGCCTCGCAACTGCCCCACAAACGCCTGCCAGGCGTTTGAGGAGCATCACCATAGACTTGAATGGGAGGCTTCAATTCCTCCTGACTTGACATGAGGCATCAATTTTGCCACGACACAAAGCTAATGTTTCAGTATGAACAGCACTGTGCATGTGTAGAATTTTCCTAGGTGTTTGAGGAGCGTTAAAAATGCTTCCCAAACGCCTGCTAACAAAACTAATGTGAACTTAGCCTTAAAGACAACACAAGGGTCAGTATAACAGCCATGCAAGTAGCATTTTTACAAAGTGTAAGCAACACATTTCACTCATAATAGGTTTAATTTAAAGAGAAATTCTCAAACATTTTGTGAAAAGCTGTTCCATCATTTTGCTTTGTTTGAAAGAAAAAAATGGTTGAATAAGATTTTTAGCTCATGGCTTCAGCAAACATATCCATTAGACACAATGTATTTTGATTAAAAACTGAATTCTTCACCAGCCACTTCTTTTGACTGAAGGAAACAATTGACATCTGCTTTGAGGAGATTTTCAGCATTCATTGCGTGGATGTTGCTGAAGCTCACTTTCAGAAAATGAAACACCATGCATAAGGAGCCTGAAAATATGTAAATTACAGGTCATTTTTATCCTAACTGGTGTACTTAAAATCTGAACTCAAAGTAAACAGCTAAATACATAGGTACTGTACATATTTGTGAATTATCTTACCTGCTAAAAAATGTGTGATAATGTTTAAACAGTATACAGTAGTCTACTCTGGCCCAGTTAAGAAGTACAGCTTGCCACCACAGAACAGTATCACATCGATGGCGTCTTTCCTTACCTGTCCTGCAGGCATGTGCCATAGTCTGTTAGTTTGACAGCACTCTGTAAAACAATAGCAGTGTGGCTGGACAGGAGTGCCAACCCAAACCTTTCTTCCAACTACAAGAACCTAAAATAAACACATAATTCAAGTAGTTGCACCAGCTTTATTTGTAAATGTGTTTAATGACTTAAGTCAATTCAGTGGATTAAATTGTATCTCTTGAAGTTTCCTTTTGAAGGGAATAAAAATTATTTGATACACTTTTACAGGAAAGAATGAATGTCTGCAAATATTATTATTTGATACACTTTTACAGGAAAGAATGAATGTCTGCAAATATTATGACAGCGATTCTGGTGCTTGGCTTATCTTACCATTACTTTGGGAATTGAACTTGGACTTTGTCTTGCAACGTGTGCAGCAAGTGAAGGTACCTTTCTGAATAAGTTATGTTGAATCGATATAGGCATACCATACATATTTCACCGTGGCTATTCTATTCCTATTTTATCAGGAAGCCCTTCCTGTCATCACCGACTATAAGGAAATCTTAGCTGCTTTGAGACTGTGTAATTATGATCCAGATGAAGTCATCTCAATGTTTTACGCTATGTTTGGTGATAGCCTTGGAAACACCATAAATGGGCAGCAAAACTTTGATCCAGTTATTCTTCAAAGGTTGGTCTAATCAAATCAATGTTACATACGGGAGATTCCCAGTATTTTTTCCTTAAAATAGTATCTTACTTTCTCTTAAACAGCCTGTCTTACACTAGACACACTTCCATATGTTACTTTTCACTAATGTATGTATGTAGACATGGGGTATCTGTGATTTAGAAAAATGTTTCATGTACACTGGATATAATGCCTAAATGTGACAAAATAGTTAGTAGTCTTCTTTCCTAGATGTGTTGACGTCTGCTCTCTCAAGACTCAGGGCAGACCCCACTTTATATGTGCAAGTGGGAAACGGAGCTGGGAGTTACATTCTCACCTGCTCACTTACAAAAAATACGCAAACTCAGACTATAACACAGTGGTATAGAACTGCTGCCTGTTTAGCTAGAATTTTCCTGGGAGCATCTACAAATTAATTGCTGGAGGGGATGTGTGCAAGAAGGCTCATTCTCCATCTCTGGTAATGTCCTAAAATTAAAAATTTTGGGAAAGAAAGTTTGCCCTGGATACAAAGAACTACCTTCAAGCCTGTTAAACATACCCCACTCTGCTACTTTTTCCATGACATACCTTTGTTTAATAAATCATACAGGAATGGTGTTACCCCTCATCTACTGAAGGCAGCCAAGAGTCTTATTTCAAGGGTTTGGAAAAAAGAGAGGTGTCATACTATTCTAGACTGAAATGTGGAAGTGAATATGACAGTGGAGGTAAAATGTTGGGTACTTACCTCACAAGATGAGTATGGTCTGGTTGAATGTACTATTCCAATGACATCATCAACAATGATTAGCCCTCTGCTCATGAATTTACAAATGGTTGGTGCCTATAAGTCCCCTAAGCGGGGGACAGGTGTGAATCTCAAGTGCTCTGTGAAATGGTTTTGTGTGAGGCACATGGAAGCTGTAGGTGACAGCCATCTTGTCAGGTCTCAGCTATTTTGTTTTCATGAGCCCAGTGATCTTACCCCCTCCCTCCTCCTGCAATATATGGAATGCATAGCCTTAACGTTTAACACACTGCAAAAGAACCTGTTATCTCAACTTAGGGACAGCAAACACCAACACACAGGCCTTGGTCAGAGCTGTAAACAGCTAATTGAGGCCTGGCAGAATGCCTGTTTCTACAGCCCATAAAACACTCTTCAGATTAACACTTCTCTCGGACATATCATAAAACAATGACAAAATCCATCTGTTCTGTCACACATGATGCGTTGGGCAAATAAAGCACTAGGAACACATAGCGTGCCATAAAATGTCTACACAGAAAGCAGCCAGCTGTGGAAGACCTCTCTGAGACCTCTGCCCAACTCACAACTTAACAAAATTCATACACATTTTATAAAATCCAACAGGACCAAGACACATAAATATTAAGTATATATTTTGATGGGGAATATCATACTGAACAAATCAAGGTCATACATGACTAAGTTAGAATATACGAAAGGGGAGAAAGCAGTCTCCTCCCTCCTGGCTGCCAGACCCATCCAAAATACTCAGGAGTTTGTTATCCCTGGACACGAAATATAATGCTGAACAATAATCTACCCGTACCAGTTTCCAGAATGCAACCTGTACATAGTGGAAGATATTAATATCATTATAAAACTGGGTGTAAGGGAGGGCTGTCATGAGTCATAACCGTCATTCAGTCATAAACGTGGTGACCTCCCAGCCACCACCCCTTAAACCTGGTAATTGGTCAGACACCCATTTGATATAACAGAAAAAGGAAATGAACCCTCTGAGAGCTCTCGTTTTAACATCAATCAAGGAACACCTAACTGGACTTGAGAGAGCTACTGGTACGTTTTTGTTAGTACAACTGGACTCTAACACCAAGGACTTTGCAAGTATTCTTAATTTTCAACTCGTATTTAATTCTCTGTTACTTTGTGGTTTCTTTTTTCTTTGTAACACCTTTTTTCTGTAAATTTTTTTTGCACCATTTTGACCTTTTCATTATTTACTCTATTTTGGAAAGGCTTTTAATGCAAACTAAAGAATCCCTGTCTCTTGAAGAGTGCTACTGTATTACAAATGTCTGCACATACCTGTGTGTGGTGACAGTGCATGTTGCATATGTTTATTCTAAAATCATACTTGCTATTGATAAGATTATGAGTTTCCTCCTTCTCAGTCAAAAGGTGGTGGTGGTATCTTAAACAGTTAATTGCTTAATTAACTTAACTCAGTGACAATCGCTTTCAGGCTGCGGCACCTAGATTGTGGTCCCGGGAGTTGGAAAATCTTTGTGTAGGGTGCAGCTGAGAGTGGCATTGTTATGCAAGTGACAGCGTGGTGTGAGATTGACCTGTCCTTTGTCACAAGTTGGTGGGAAGGGCAGGGGTCAGGTACAATGTTCATCACACTGTGACTATCTGAATGAAGTAATCCCATATGCCCTCACAACCCAAGGACACTGGTATACTTGAGAGATAGTGATAAACAGACACGCTCATTGTGAACTCTAATATATACCTGATTTATGTGCTCAGCATCTGGTACTCGGTTATGCAACCTAAATATGGCTACCAATCAATCTGATGCCTGTTTCTTCCTCTTCTTATTCTTTTTTTTAATTCTTTTTTTCCTTTTTCAATACTTATTTTCTTTCGTGTCTTTTTTGTGAAACATGATGATGTATCAATGAGCTCTTCATTGATTCTTACATAGATGACTTAAAGTATTGCTAAACCCAGGACCCTGCATTCACTATATCTGATTTCCCACAGTACACACAACATGGAAGTGCAATTATTTTAGAAAATATAAACTGCTAAATACCATTTCTCATCAGCAGTTACAGCAGTCTTGTGACTTCTATCAGTGTCCAGCAGAGCACATATTAAAGCTTATAGGAGGATGCAGGATCCCTGACCTCTGTCTGGAAAATGCTTATTGGCCCTGTGCTGAACACATGCACTCTCCCAAGAAAAAAAAAACCTCTCTAGCAATACACACCAAACTGAGCATGTGCAGAGTGACTCCACACGATATGTCTTATCGAGAGATAAGAGGGGCACACTGGAAGAAAGGGAGGATCATAGAAGTCAGGATCAAACAGCCTTTTTACACAACAAAGAGGATCAACCCCTTAGGTTCCACAGTCAGTATAACAAGCATGCTTTACTGCATATACAGACTGATTTTACTGTTGTGGGTTTAGTAACACTTTAAGTCACTTACCTTATCTAAACAGATACTGATCCATTTTCCAGAGCCATTTTCCAGCTATGGATGTTTGTAATAAGCCAGTGGGAGTCTGCTCTGTAACGTTTCTTACATTGCCAGAATGAGCTCTTCTTATAATGTGTTTTTAATTTACAGCGTTAATTAACATAATTTCTCCAAATGAAAATGTTCATTAAGGTTAAGACAAAAGAGTTCCTTTATTATGCAGTTACTTTGATAAGGGTTCTCTCCCTAGGAATAGCCAAAAGTCAACTTTAAATTTATTATTTGCACATTTTACACTGTAATGTCTTGTATCAAGACGCTATACCTTTTATGGACTGTATTTTGGCATTTATTTACTAATTTAGGTATTTTAGTAATAGTGAAGGATCTTTTTTTAATTTACTGTTTTCTCTTATAGAGATATGTCTAAAAAGGAAAACCAAATACAACATCTAGCAAAGACCTTGCAAGAAAAAGAAAAAGTACTGGAAAATTTGCACTCAAAGTGCCGATATTTAGAAGAAGAAAATCGTCTTCTAAATCAACGGACAGAAAGCTTGAATGACAAAGTGGCAAAATTACAAGATGAACATGAAAAATATCTAAAAGAAATAACTGACATCAGGAGCCAAAATGTTCAAATAACAAATTCCATGAAAAATAATTTACCTCTAAGAAAAGACTTACTGCCAAAAATGTTAGGTGAAGTCCGTCAGCTTTATATGGCAAATGACCAGTTAAGAGTCCTTACTGCAGGCAGTCTGTCAGAGGTGAGCCTACTTATAGAGCATCTGAAGAACACGGTAGTGAGCATGCCTAGCTCCACCAAAGAGATTGAAGAGATCCGTGCTCTCTACCAGAGAGAGTCCTTAGAAAGAAAGTTACTATACAATCAGCTTCAAGAGCTCAGAGGAAACATCCGTGTATTCTGCAGATGCAGACTGGATGAAGGAAAGGGAGAACACTTAGAATTTCCAACAGAAGAAGAAATTATAGTAAATCAAAATGGAAATAAGAAGAGGTTCAGATTTGATCAGGTCTTTCTACCACAATGCACTCAGGTACAATATAGTCAGTAACATAAAATACAACATTGAAAAAAATAGTTTACAGCGGTATTTTTAAAACAAGCAGAAGAGGGTGCCACCATCTAAGTGTAAATTAGTTATTAAAAAGCAATTATAAAAAACAAGATTGCATTCCAGCTTGATAGCAATCCTGATCCCCACACCAGCAGCTTCCCGGTGCAGCTCTGCATATACCATCTGCCTCCCTGTCGATCTCTGCAGCCACCCCACAGAGGGTTCCATCTTGAATTCACGATATGCTGACTTTCTTTTTTTTATGCAGTGAGCGCAATCTTGTTTTATTATAATTGCTTCTTAATAAATGGTTTATACTTAGATGGTGCATTAGGTGACTCAGGACCTGGTTTAGGGGAGCAACAACCATCTCCAATAGTGTCTGTTATTGAAGTTTAAGCCTTTTTGCACCCAACTCATAAGCTCCTACTAATACCAAGTGGTCCATCAGCGCCATGTTTTTTTTAATATTCATTAAAGTGGAATCTTTGCCTTTCAGATTCCAGATGTCATAGATTGCAAAATCCAACAATGTTTATGTCTGCCTGTTGTTAGCTACATAGACAGTTTCCTTTATATCAGTTTCCAAAAATCCACTCTGGTGACTCCAAACATAGCCTTGCCAGTAAAAAAAAGAATCACAGTAAAAAATATTATCCTTATCTTGTATGTATTATTTTTATAGTTTAAAAAGTGAACATTTTTGCCTATTAGCTTTTTGGCTGCTTTCAAATTACAACTAATAACATCCATTGTGATATTACAAGGTTGGGGGAATTGCAGGAGTAGTAAAGAGAGTGCTGACATAGGTGAGGATGAGAGCAATCTTCTTACGGAACTAGTAAAAGGATATCTAAGCCCAAGAACAAAAATGTAATAATATATAGAAGCTTAGCTTACCAGTACTTAGACAAAGTTACATTATTTGTTTTCTTTTTTCATGTTAGAACATACAAGTATGGAAAATATCTATTGATCTTGTCAGAAATGCAGTGTCTCTTTCACTTCCTGTGAGAGCAACTGAAAGTACAATGTTATCTTCCTTCTGTAAACTACTTATCCACTACCCTCCATGTAATAGAGATGAAGAGAGGAAGATATGTTTGTAGTCCTACCTGGGTGGCAACCATAGCTCCCTTTCCTTCCCTTCTTGTTCTTTTATTCACAAGCAGTTGTTGTTTTTCTAAAATTGGATTTGGGGTTAAGCTATAATTAATAGCTCAGTTATAAAGTCTTTTTTGAAGTCTTTAAACAAAACCGTGTTATTTCGTTATCATTTGTCCATTAAGGAACACAGGATTATAGTAAGTCTGAGATATATAGGTCACACTGCCAACTTCATGAGGTCTCCACATAACTCCACCACCAACCATCATGTTTCAGTTTTTTGTTAGGGTCCTAGAAAGTTGCACTTTCTTGTGAAAAACTCTATTTTTTTGTGATTTGTTCTCTACTATCAAGATTTTTTTACACTGTGGATATTTCTTAGGTAACTTCAAGCAGCACCTCACTTAACCTTCAGAAGCTAGTCTCTTCACAGCAGCTCTCCAGATCAATGTATATTCATGAACTGAAGATTGTGGGACTAGTTTTGAATATGACCTCAAGGCACTGGACTCTTGGTGCTTTCCAGACTATAGTGTGTTGTATTAGCTGCAAGGCACTCTCAGGATCCAGTGTTGTTGCAGTTTCTGGTGTGATCCAATCTCTGGAGACACACTATGAGCATAGACTATTCAGAAAGGTAACCTTCAGGCACTGTCGTGCTTTCCAGAGCTGTGGGTACTGTGACATTAGCCACAAAGCATTTTCTCTAAATCCAGAGGTGGCACATGTGTGACCAGTCTCTGAAGACTCGTTTTGTGAATAAGCCTATGGACAAGGCGAAAATCAACTTGGTATATCATCTTTGGCCAGTGAACTCTGCATTCTGGCAGTTTTCAGACCTTGTTTACTGTAATGGCTTCCACAGAGCATTTTTTATCTAAGTTCAGAGCAGTGGCACAGCCACTGGTGTGAGCTAGTCTCTATTGTCCCACTTTGTGAGTAGAGTATGTTTCCTCAGTATACCTTTGGAAACAACCACACCTTACCTATCTGGTAATTTAAGAGATTAGCCTGGTTTGTGATTTTCACTTACTGAACTCTGCATTCTAGCAGTTTCTTGACCTCTGTGTAATGTGTTAGCTAACTATAGGATACCCTTCCAGACTGGAGTTGTGGCACAACCTCTTCTGCGACCCATGTGTTTCCTGACTCATTTATTGGCTGAGGCCATCTGCTCTGAACCACTATGGCATTTACATGACTGTATCAACACTCTGCTGTATTGTCCAGCGTAATTTACCTGAGATGTGACTTTTGAGCACTAGGCTTTCTTTGTGTCACTTCACAAAATCTGGTGTACTGTGTCAGCCTCAATACACTTTTTGGTCCAGAGCTGCAGCACAACTCAGTCTCTAAAAACCATGAACTGAAGCACTGGAAGCTGGAAGTTGCCCCAGTTGTTCAGTTTTTTATTTTTCTTGTCATCACAAGTTGGCAAGCTGATAGTTAAGGCTAAAGGTACTCAGTACTGACATCATCTATTAGGGGGAGTGTTGCACACACGTGTTCTTTCTCCTGCCTTTTCACCCTAGAAAAAGCACTGTACTGTTTCAGCTCCTGCTTTAATGATACCTTGAGGCTCATCAAGAGGCTCATCTAGTGGTTGTACCCACGACGATTGATGGATATACTTGGGTACAATCAGCCTGTCCATACATGGATCAAAATTCAGACGGTCCCTGGTGAACCAGCCGCATTTCGATCCATATATGGTTGGCTTTATCAGACTCTCCCCCATTCACAGATTGTGTTACAAGCAGTGTAATCAATGAAGGAGATTTTATCAACAGAGGAAGAGGAAAGAGGTTGCTTGGTTGTCTTCATCAGACTATCTGTACAGCTGTTCTGCCTGAAGACCCAATGCTTTTATCTATCGCAGTGCTGTAAGTTCAGAGACAGAAAGAAGACAGGCATCCTTGCAGAGAAGATTTCTCCAGGATCCAGCTGTCTGCACAACATGAGGCATCCTTCATTACAGATAAGTGATGTGACTAAAGCTGTAGAATTTTTTTTTTAAGCTAAACTTCAGATTTAACAAACAAAACACTAAAGAGATTAATGGTGTTCTTACCTTTAAGGATTTCACTGACTTTCACTTGGCTTCTATTCTAAGGTGTCAGTTTGACCTGTCTGTTCCTTATTGGCGGTGACTTCATGCACCCATGTCAAAATGGATTAACACTCTAAAAAGAAACAATTCCATCTCAAGGTTGACTCATAACCTGCAGCTTTTAGAACAAATGTCTAGAGCATTGGAGTTGATTCACTAAGGGCAAATATGCTTTTCATCCAAGGAAGTTTTCACACTGCAAGGGAATTTTCACTTAGGTTAGTGAATGTGGTGAAAATTCACCTTGCAAAGAATATCAAATCACATGCCAGAAAACGCAAAATAACAGAAATTTGCTTGCAAATGATTGGACAATGGAAGTTAGCTGAGCTTCACCTCATTCAGTAAGCTAAGGGAAAATCACCTTGCAAAGTGAGCAGCCTATTTGCCTTTAGAAAATTGACCCTATTGCTCTTTAGGTGCAATGGCCTACAAGCAACTAAGTTTGTCTCTCACATGGGCTTAATGTCTGTTTGGCTTTGGCCTGGAATGCTGAGAATACAATTTACTCACCTTTCAATAATATATGCCTTTTTATTTCTGTCTTAGAACAGGTCAAGCCATATACCTCTGGTGGTCAGAGGGTACAACTTCCTCAGTGCAGAAGGTCTGTAGATGAGGTAGAAGAACCCAACTCCTCATCTGCTTCTACTGTGGTACCTCATAGACATTTACGGTCCTTATCACATTGAGGCCACAAATCTCATCTGCTCAGCCCTCTGTATAAAAGTACACCCCCACTTTTTAGTGTGCAAGGCTGTCTGTTTTTCTGCTGGATCATTCTTTGTATCTCAACAGTTTTGGATGGTCAAATTTTACATTCTAACTATATTATAAAATTTAGATCAAACATCTTTCCCTATCTACCTCCTTGGTCATTCCTGCACCTGATAGTGTTTTTTCAGAACTAACTGCATATTTTTCTGTAACCTGATATATGGGATTTCTACTCTATTAGAAATATTTTCTTGAGTGCATTATTCCACATATTCCCTACTCTTGTCTGCTATGGAGTTCCTTCCTATACTTGGATTGTACTCCTTACCATGCTTGACCCTCTTCAAGCTCTATCTCTCTCTGTAGGAATTTTGTGCCTTCCTTCATAGGAAGTCCATTGGGGTTTCCCTGAGGAAGAGCAGTCTTTAAAGGCGTTGGACACTTGAGTACTATATCTGTGACATATTAGATGAACATGCTGGCATATGTGGTGTCACACACAGATATACAATACTATTGTTGCAAACAATATATGATATGTAATTCTGACCTGTATATGCTTTTTCTACTGCATAGTTTTTAACATGATAATAATAAAGCTTTATTATGTTATACATTAGTTGTTTGATAAATAGTGCCCATAAAGTCCCTTTCAACCAATGTTCTTTTTTTGTAATTTTAGGATGCTGACTCCCTAGATAGTTTGAGGTTACACTATTACAATTTTTCCTTTGCAGGACAAAATGTTGTCATACTTTTTGTTGATCAGACAGGTTTTATTGTAGCTATAATGTCCCTGCGTCAAATTTTGAGTGAGAAGCACTGGGATTCCTAGTCATTCTGCTTGCTCTTCCTAATTGACTTTTTTCTCAGAGAGTTCTCATCCAGCTCTGTCTTCGTTGAAGATTACTATGCCATCCAGGACACAATAGTTCTGTGGGAGGGATTCCCTCATCAACATGGACTGTGGTTGCATGAAAGAAAATAGCATCATCTATGGCTGCCTTTACTATTGTCCAGTGTCCCTCATTGAAAGACAAAGAAAATAATACAGTACATATTTGTATACATACTATAAAATCTATTTCTTAAAGACCATTGAGGAACATAGGTATGTCCCTCAATGTACTGGCTGTGTGTGCTGCCTTCTCAAAGACATGACGGTTGAAAGCAGATTTATACCTGTAGGCGGCAGTATATCCCTCATGTCCATAACTTACTACAGTCCTGAGTGCCTCAATAGATTTTATGGTATGTACAAAATCCTTATTTTTTTACCCTCTTATACTTTGCATTATGATAAGCACGAACATGTATATGTTGAGAATTGCTATTGCTGTGTGTGTGTTTTATTTTTTTAATTTATATCTTTTTTTCCAACTTTTATTTTGTTCTACTTTATGAACCATATACTGCAGGAAGATGTTTTTGAAGGAACTTTACCAATTATTAAGTCATGTGTGGATGGCTTCAATATTTGCATATTGGCTTATGGTCAGACAGGCTCAGGAAAGACCTATACTATGATGGGGAATGAGCAAAAACCAGGCGTCAACATCAGGTAAGTCATCTACTTTCATGGATGGATTTCAGTTCTGTAAGGTCCTGAGCTCATCCCTAGCTACAGTGTGTTAATGTAATTTGTTTACCTGTTTAACCACTATTTAATTGCTAAACATAATTTACAATGAGACATACAGTTTGTTATTAGCTGGGAAGCATTCCCTGCACACTGGGTGAATTTCAAACTAGACAGTAGTAGTAGACTAGTAGACTAGTAGTAGTCTAGTAGACTAGACTTCATAGGCTGCAGAAATGATGGCACGATTGGCAGACTCAAAATTTCAGTGAGGTTGCGTTTCATTCTTTGAAAATATGATATTCTGATCTGTCGTGAAGGTGTTTAAAAACGTTTAAGCATAGGTCAAACATGCTACAACAAATAGAACAGTGATGCACATAAATAACAGTAGACTGAATATATCCTGAATACATCACCTCTGGCTAAATTTGATATACTTTATAATACGAAGAATTAATAATAGATTGGCTGCACAGGGAAATAAAAATTTGCAGGTACCAGGCTGGCCACTACAATTGATTAGAAGGAGTGTTTTTATTTAGTAAAATTGTCTTTTATAAACCAAAATGAAGTTTTATTATAGCTGCATCAAAACATATTTTCCATTTTTTTCTTTTTCTTTTTAAAGGGAAGTGCGAGAATTAAAAAAAAAACAAAAAAAAAACAAACATAGTCCACAGATCCCTCAGTTCTTGAGTCAGCTCTGAGAACAGAGCAGAGATTGAAAGTCACTGCTCTGTGTACTGCCCCTCCAGGGCTCACTGGAGTGGGTGAGAGTGGCTGGCCCGGCTTTCTGCACCATGCTGAGGGGCTGAACCAGCTGCTGGTCAGGCATCTGGGCAGATCCCGACATTATTCTCGGGATCTCGGCAGAGCATGGACTGCCTCTGTGATATCAGCTGACAGCAAACATTAGCCCGGTGTCCAGTAAATCTGGGTCACAGGAGTGCAGAACTAATTGAGCTCTTGTGACCCACAATAGAAGTATGTGGGTCATACTTTATCTTTAGGTATTACTTGATATATTTTGACCAGATTCTCAAACACAAAAATACCAGCTTGGCTGAATCTGTTATTGCCATTCTGTGATGTGATTTAGCTTGGCAATTTAAAAACAAAATATGTGAACAACTTTATATCTGCAGGTCTGCACACTAAACTGTATAGCTCTCTTGGGAATCCTAAGGTATCTATCATCTCAGTCTGTCTGCATCATTAGTTGCAGTCAGATTTTCATGAAGTGTTTTGCCACAGATGTATGGAAAAATATGTACATAATTTATACATATGTAACAGCAGATTGGAGTGGAAGAGTTTAATTACCTGCTACACTTTAGGACAACAAACTTTTGTTAGTTAGAAAGATAACAGATGAACAAAACAAGTGTGTTGGGAGTTTACTGAGCAATTACTTGTTAAAAGATAAAGGATATACAGAATAAATTCTCATCCAGTATAATGAAAGATCTATTAGATAGTTCTCCTTTTGAAAACAATGTAGTGTAAGTAATGTTTTCCCATTGATCTTTTTTTGTCATGGTTAAATACATTTTAGGACAAAAAAGTATCATGTACAATTATTTCATCCTTTGTGGTACATTGGTAGCCCATTCATAATGAATAGATTACCTTACAAAATGCACATTGCACATTAACACGTAATGAACATGTGTGTGCAACAGAACGCTTATTTCACACCTAAGCAGTTTGCGTTTGATTTGTTTCTGCAGTGCTTTTTGCAGTGCATTTTGTATTTTTTGCACATGCGTTTTTGCCACATTTTATGTGTTTTGCTTTTTTTTCCACCTTGTTGCTTGGCAGATTAAAACGTAAAATGTATAAAAAATGCATAAGAAATGCACTACATGCTTTTCTGCAGTGTCTCCATTGAAGTCTATGGAACCAAATATGCAACATTTTGCATTTAAAAGCATCCCTGGTTGTCATGGAGCTGGTTCTCCCCCCCCATCCTCCAGGCTTGCTGTCTGCCACCCCCCACCCCTCAGCAGCCCCTCACCCCGCTGTCGCCGGCAGTCTGGCCCCCTGCTGAGGGAGCATCCTGCTTCCCTGGCTGAACAGAAAGTCGCCCCCCTGCTGTGGGAATCCACAAACAGGCCCCCTCCTGTCACCCCTCCTCCCTGCCCCCTCCTGCACGTCTTCCCAGGCTCCGTGCCCGACAGGGACAAAGGCTGTGTTCCCTGGGCGGGTCCAGAGACGTGGGGGACGGGGCCTGTTACCACGGCAACAGCAACGCACCCCTCTCTGTACTTAAGGCAGAGCAGGGCAACCGGCCGGTTGTTCTCCTGTGTGCTGTGTCTGAGAAAGGACTGGGCTGCGGCCAGCTTCTCAGGACTACCTACCCCCAGCTCTCCTCTCCTCTCCCTGGCTGACCTGACTGCCAGTCTGCTGCTGGATCTCTCCCCTGTGTGGGGATAACTCTCTGCTGCTGGCGAGTCCCTGGATTGCTACCCTGTGTACTGCCCTCTGTTGTGTGCCCGGACTTACCCATTGCCTGCCAGCCTGCCCTCTGCTTTGTGCCGGACTTACCCATTTCCTGCCAGCCTGCCCTCTGCTGTGTGCCTGGACTTACCCATTGCCTGCCAGCCTGCCCTCTGCTGTGTGCCCGGACTTACCCATTGCCTGCCAGCCTGCCCTCTGCTGTGTTCCTGGACTTACCCATTGCCTGCCTGAACTGCCCTCTGCTGTGTGCCCAGACCTACCCATTGCCTGCCTGAACTGCCCTCTGCTGTGTGCCCAGACTTACCCATTGCCTGCCTGAACTGCCCTCTGCTGTGTACCCGGACTTACCCATTGCCTGCCTGAACTGCCCCCTGTTGTGTTGCCTGTGTAGACTGCAACCCTCCGTGTCTGGCTCCCCGCATCCAGCAAGTGGACTAACCCCGTGCTGACCAAAAGACTGAGCCCAATTCTCCCCAGGAACCCGAAGTCCCACGAAACCGCCACGCCCCGTTTTACTGAACCCTGTGGACTACCAGCCCCCTGTTGTTCCATATTGCCTTCCAAAGAACTTTACTGTGTTGCTGTGTCTTGTGTGGATCTGTAGACTAACGGATCTATTGTCTGTACTCCAATACATGCCCGCACGTCGGGTTCCGTGCAATCTGTCTTCATGTGCTCTCTCCCTGCGCTCTCGGTTCTCGTGACACTGACCCTTTCCAAAAAACACACCAGGTGAAAACACAAAGATGTGAACCTGTCCCATAGGAAATCATGTTAAATGGTCTGATGTGCATTTCTGCAAAATGCAGCAAAAAACGTATAGGTGTAAACCTAGACTTAAAGCGGATTTTCACCCTCCCCCATATTTTTTTTTAAAACCCTGCTTACCTGGTGGTGTGTTCAGCACATTTCAGCTACTTACTCACCCAGTGAATCCAATATTGTCCAGCTGAGATCCTCTTTTCTTCTGGCAGCACTTGGTCCCGCGCTACCACGTTTTGTTGTGATGTCATCGATAGGCTGCCGGCTATGCTGGGTTTAGCCAGGTCGCCTCCGGATGATGCACCAATAGGTCTGCCCCTTCCTCCTTTCCTAAATGGAAGTTTATGCCTCTTGGGATATGTGACATGCATATTCCAGGAGTAAAAAGCAGTACAGTGCACGTTATTGGCTTAGGCGAATGACATGGGGGGGGGGGGGGGTTTGGACCACACAATTTAGTTTTAAAAAAAGTAAATAAAGAAAAAAAAGCTCTCTATTCATGTAGAGGACCAGAGGAGGACTGGAGCAGAAGCATAAAGTTTTGAAGGGTGAAGATCTGCTTTCTGTATGACTAGGCCCTTAGAGATTGGGATGATTGCTATTAAATTGTATCAAATTCTAAACCTAAGAACAAAAAAATGCAATATACCAGTCCCTACATGTGGTGACTACATTAATTTTCTTACCTCAGAAATTTTTCTATAGTATACAGTACTTCATGCCCTAGGATGACAATGCACATTGACTATACCATATCTATGAAGGAGCAGCAATGACACCCTAGGACAAAAAGTGTCTTAGGACTCCACAACAGTGGAAGCTGGGAACAATTCTAACTGATAAAAATCAGCAGAGGAAAAGAGAGAAAGGAGAGACCACTGCCAGCTCACTAGGTTTCTGGCCAGATGAACAGGTATTTGTAACAAAATGCTATCAATGGTACTGTATATATAACAGGCCAAAATGGTACAAACAGGACTTTATTGTTAGGGTTTACATACACTTAAACATTTCTGCTGAAACAGGCTTTTATATGGCAGATATTTTGCACCATGCTAGTAATTATTTTGTAACAAGTGATTTTCCAGATTTCCATTATTCAGAAACTACAAACATTGCCATTGAAATGAATGGCACCTGAACAAGCGAATGCATGTTTTCAAATTTTTACAGGGCTTTTTTAAATCACAGGCAGAATCAATTTGAAATGCCCTAGTGTGAATGGAGCCTTAAAGTGGTTGTTAACCTCAGACCATGAAAAAAGAACAAAGCATATCTCACTATAGTGTGTACTAACTTAAATCCAAAGCACTGAGTCTGGTTCCTCTCAGATCTTCCCTCATAACTCACTCCTAATAGATTAATCTGACACCTCAGCCTAAAGGGAGATGGCCTGTCTCCCCCTCCAACACACATCAGTTGACTCATACCCTCAACTCTATGTTTCTCTGAGCCTGTCAGGGTGTCACTTTCCTCCAGTCAGCTCTCAGATTACACTGATCTCTGTGCTCTAGCTGTGCAGTGTGTGAAGTCAGAGCTCCACCTCCTGCTTTCTGCTGCTGAGAGATGCTATGTAAAATGTGTGTTTTTGGAGGCTGTTGAAGATAGAGGGCTGCAGATAAACAAGTACAGCTTATGGAGGAGGATTTGTGATGTGTATCACCTGAGGTTAGTCACTTCACTGTGGGTATGTCAGGGTTTGCAACCACTTTAATTCTAAATATATACTTTCCCTTTTAGGAAAACAATCTCTAATTGGTGGTTGGTTATAGGATGAGTCAGTACTAGGCTAACTCTGAAAATGTTTAGCATATATACTGTGTATATATATATATATATATATATATATATATATATACATATATATAATTATATTATTATTATTACACAGGATTTATATACCGCCAACAGTTTGCTCAGCGCTTTACAATATAACGGGAGAGAGTACAGCAACAATACAGTTCAATACAAGATGGATAGGAGGGCCCTGCTCCTTGGAGCTTACAATCTAGGAGGGAGGGGCTAGTGGTACAAAAGGTAGTAACTGTGGGGGATGGACTGGTTATATATATATAATATATATATTGCCTTGGAAAATGGAAATAAGTAGAACCATCATGATTTAGATAATTCACTAAAAGATAAGTACTAACATATTATAAGAATGTGTTCTTTGTGATAAAAGCAAATATGCCATTTTAACATATTATTTTCTTTAATGAAACAATGGAATTTCTCATTCAGAGCTATTCATATTTTTACAAGATTTATAAATGTGGGTTTATGAGAGATACCAGTGTAAACTGGCTGGTTAGGTCATGCGTCATCCTCTGAAGTCAGGGACACTGTTACATTTATCTATTTATCTTACCCAAGACAGAGAATCATGCTGATCATCAAGCTCAAGCTTTCAAAGCTTAGCCGCCTATGTACCCTGCTTCATGCATATTATTCAATTACTACTCATTCTAGCTTTGGAAACACCAAATTCATGACTTTTACCAGACTCTACAGCTCCGATGTAGTTAAACACATAATTCTAGACACTCAATAACAATCTTAGCTCTTTATAACAGTGCACCAGTATATTAAACGTGCCATAGGATTCATTAGCTCTGCTGTTGCCAAGAACGCCATCTGCTAATTTATTCCCAGTTGAGTGGTTTAGAAGGGATCACAGGCTTCTGATGCTGCAATTGTTATTCATGAAGAATACTACACACAGAGTAGAATAAAAACAAATGCTTTAACATTCTAATGTAAAATAGTTTGGTTAACAGAATGCCATTAATTAACTACAATAAAATTCAACAGGGTTCTGGAACAATAGTCATTTTTATTAAAGGTGAGAACCATTTTATAATAGTAATTATATTTTGATTACAGTGTATTCTAATAATAGACCATGCTATATTATTGTAGCCTGAATATCCATGTATTCTGAAGGAATTTCAGTGTAATACTCTATGATGTTTGTGAAAACCTGTAAAAAACACACACAAAAAAACACCAAAAAAATCCAACCCCCCAAAAGAAAAACCAAACAAAAAAAAAAAATGGACAGACTCGATAAGGACCACTCAGTCTCTTTCTGTTGGCACTTTTCTATGTTTCTAAAATGTATTTTGGTACATGTCTTTGTTAAAAAAAAAAAAATTAATATCCCAATAAGTGTATTTTAATTGGTTTGTGTGAAAGTTATAACGTCTACAAACTATGGTATATATGCTGGAATTTACGCAGCTTTGATGCTATACTGGTAATGGGGGTGATCAGTGACTTATAGTGGGACTTTGGTAGTGTTGCGGGCAATCTGGCACTATCTAACACTGGCTGGAAGATACACTAACTGAGTTCTGCTTTTACTAAGAGATTTGGCTGTTTTTCTCCCTGCAAAGCAGAAAAAGTTAAATTGCTGCTCTTTGTACTGTACATAACCCTGTGTTGTTTGTAAATCTTCTGACAAAATCCATCTCCGTCCAACCGCATTGCAGGACAGCAGGGGGGGGGGTGTGCTTGCCCCAAACCCCGAAGCAGGCTTGCAACTTTTATTTATGTTGTTGAGCCTGCAGCTGCCACTCAGTCACAGCAAATATACTGTGACTAGGAGGCAAGTCTTTAAAGAGGTGTGGTTACATAGCTGACTCACATACTATAGAATGGGGCAGTGTTGAATAGGGAATATACAGCACAGTATCTCTGAAGCTACACTAGAAGAGCAAGGACCTAACAATAACCACTTGACCTCCGGAAAGGTTTTACCCCCTTCCTAACCAGGCCATTTTTTCCTATTTGGCATTGCGCTACTTTAACTGGTAATTGCGTGGTAATGCAACACTGTACCCAAACTAAATATAAATCCTTTTTTTTCACTCAAATAGAGCTTTATTTTGGTATTATATGATCACCACTGGGCTTTGTTTTATATAAACAAAAAAACTCAACATTTTAAAAACAGAGATATTTTCTGTTATAAAAAATATCCAATAAACTGAAATTTCTTCAAAATGCATTCTGCTATGTTTTTGGTAAAAAAATCCCAATAAGTGTATATTGATTGGTTTGTATGAAAGTTATAGTGTCTACAAGCTATGGTATAGACACTAGAATTTACGCAGCTTTTACTTTCTGACTGCCTATCACATTTCTTGAGGGCAGTAAACCCCCCAAATGACCCCTTTTTGGAAAGAAGACACCCCAAGGAATTTGTTCAGTCATGTTGAGCCCATGGAAGATTTTATTTTTTGTCACGTTTTTGGAAAATTACAAAAAATCATTTTCTCACAGGTGGTATCCCCATAGAGAATGTATTTTGGGGTTTCATTCCACATATACCCATGACATGTGTGATGAGCAATATATAATTTGAGTGACAATTTTGTGTTAAAAAAATAATAAATTGTCTTTTTAAAAAACTTTTGACAAAAAATAAAATCTTCCATGGACTCAACATGCCTCTCAGCAAATAGTTTGAGTTGTCTAATTTAAAAAAGAGGTCATTTGGGGGGGGGTTGTGGTATCCTGGCATTTTATGCCCAACATTAGAAGCTTATGCCACACACCACTCACTCTTCTAATCACTTGAAGACCAAGCCTTTTCTGACGCTTTTTATTCACATGAAAAAAATCAGTATGTTTTGCTAAAAAATTACTTTGAACCCCAAACATTATATACTTTTTAAAGCAGAGGCCCTAAAGAATAAAATGTTGAGTGTTGCAATTTTTTATGTCACACAGTATTTTCACAGCAGTTTTTCAAAAGCAAGGTAGAAAAATACTCTTCTGAATTTTAATGCACAAAGACACAATGTGATTATTTACTAAAATTGCATGTTGAAAATATGGTGCAGCTCTGCAGAGAAACCTATCAGCTTCCAGGTTTTATTGCCAAAGCTTGATTAAACAGGCTGAAGTTAGAAGCTGATTGGCTGCCATGCAGAGCTGAGCCAGATTCTGAGTGCTCCAGTTTTAGTAAATCTTTCTCAATATATTGCTCGGTTGTTTGGTAAAATATTAAAAGATAATGTTACGCCGAGTAAATAGATACAAAAGATCAGATGCTTTAAGGTCAGAGGAGAGATCTACAGTCTAATAGACCCCAGATTTCCAATCACTGCCTATTGCTATCACAGGGAATATTTACTGTGATAGCAATAAAAATGATAAAAAAAAATAAAGGGGACAGTTTAAAAAATAAAAAGCAAAATAAATAATAAAAAAAAATTAAAGCCCCCCCCCCATGCTCTGGTGCAAAGGTGAACGCAAGCATCGGTCACGTGTCGACATGTAAACAGCAATTGCATGTGAGGTATCACCACAAACATCAGATCGAGTGCAGTAATTCTAGCACTAGACCATCTGTATAAGTATAAAGTGGTAGCCTGTAAAGGTCGCCTATGGATATTAAAAATGTATGTAATTTGTCGCCGTTGTACGTGCGATGCTTTAAAAGTCTTTACAGGTTTTCCTTTGTGATAGGTTTCCATGCAAATAGTCTGGCAAAGTTTGAATTTGGGTTGGTAGCGATGTACTGCTCAGCATATAAATTACTTTGGTCCACAATCAATTGATACTGATCTTCTGTGAAAAACAGCTAAAAAAAATCAAGGGAAGTAGTTAAATTTGCTGTTTTTACATGAATTCCAGGTTGGGCAGTGAATGGGAGAAGAATAGGTGCTGCAGAATCTGTGGGCTTCCAATTAGGATTTGAATGCTCATCCATAAGGACATTATGGGCTCTATGGACCTGTGTTCAAATTCTTGGTGGCTGTGGGATGCTACTTGTGATAGCCACCTCACCAACTTGTACTGCATTTATGGGACCCACCATGTCACCAAATAAAACTACAGTGCTGGTGTGTTCAAGACCACGATGTACTAGGCTGCTGGTGCTCGCTAATTCACTAAAAGGTAGCATGACACTAGTACTGGCACTCTGCTGCATATGAGAATCATCCTGCAATTCTAGCACCTCAGCAACCTGGGCAAGGGGTCAGGTACACATGACCTTAGCAGGAATCTCTTCTCCATTATCTGAGCTATCTGTCAGGGTGCTGCTGCTCTCTACAGGTTCATATTCTGAGCCTGATTCTGTCAGTGAGGACTCCCCTTTGCTCTCATCTGACATACTCAGAATCCTGTAGGCCTCTTCACTAGTGTACATTTATTTGGACATTTTGGCCACTAAATTTACAGGTACCTACTGTGACTCAAGGGAAAAAGAGCACCTGGCTGTCAAGGACTGCTTGAACTACTACAAAAGTATTTACCTGCTAGTGCTAGCAGAGATCAGGTCTGATCTCGCTAGCACTGCGGTTTCAATTTTGTGTGCAATGTATCAGAAGTGGCAGTGATCTACTGACACTACACTTGTTGGGGGGGGAAAGGGGCTAAACGCAGGTGCTGGCAAGTGTCAGGGCTGATCCTGTTATCACTGCATTTTTGGGGACACTGTACTATTGGTATTAGCTAGTAGTTCTGATCTGACAAAGAAATCGATTTGTTCAGACACTCTACTAGCAATGGAGATTTATAGTGTCTGTGAGAGTGTTACTGGCAATCAAAGGGTTACGTATGATGGTGATAGTGTAGCGTGCAATCTGACACTATCTGGGAGAGCCGCTAACTGACTCTAATGCTATCTGAAGATGCTTGTGACACAAATACAGTGATAAGTAAAAAAAATCTGTACACTGTACTAATGACACTGGTGACAGGGCAGTGAAAAGGTTAACTGGGGGGACTCATGTGGATCTGTTATCTTCTCTCTGGAACCAAAAAGGGCTTCAGGAGAGAAGATTGCATTATTTCCTGTGCCTGTATTCTGTAAACACAAGCAGGGAAGATCTCTGAATCGGTGCAACTGATCAGCAGGTCCATTCTTGGACCTGATGACTGACCGGTGCTGTACCAAATCACAGCACCACAAGGCCGGGAGGCGTAAGTGCACACCCCCAGCCTGGGAACACACAGGGAACACGTGATTCTGCGCAGAGCAGCCGCCATGTAGCAGTAGAGCTACAGGAAGCGACCACCAACAGGCTAAATGTTGGGGCACCTGTTCAGGGGCTGGCAATAGGTGACTTGCTTACTACTGACCCATGACTTCTGCATCACTTACTACTGACCCTGTGTACAGAGCCCTATGTGTTTACACACAGGACTATATATTGTGATTGGCTACAGCTGATCAGCAGATCTCAGCCGTAAGTCATTGGCTCGGACCTGGTGACAAAATCCTTCCAGCCAGTGACAGCAGGAAAAGGCTGGATAATGTACATATATGTACATCCAATGTACTGTGAATGAGTGGAAACTGGTTAATAAATTTTCCATTTTTATTTCAAATTAACACACTATGGAATGTGTGTTCTTAGATCTCTTTTAATTTAGAGATCCTACAGTTTTGGTAAGAGCTTTTGCTGCACCTGGGGACACCTGTTGTGGACACTCAGTGTTTTGAAGGGTTACCTGTGGTACTGCATCTGGCTCTTTATATTCTGTGTTACAGTATATAGCACTGTCTTTTGGAGACAGTGTCACTAATATTTTCACATTAATTGTGTTATTTATGTTTTTTTTATTTTCACCTGATGATACCGCTAGTAAGTCTGTTTTTTTTTTCAACAGAACAAGCTGTTCTGCAGATGTACCAGTTACATGGATGTGACAAACCATTTACTATGGACAGCAGTGCTTACAATGATCATTTTTTTTTATTTATGTAAAATCTTTATCCCAAATGGAAAAAAACTGTTTGTTCTAACTCCTTACAAAGTGTTAGCTGGAGTTTAGCTTCAATTTGTTAGCATATCAAAGTCTGCTAGTACATTGAACATTCACCCCACCCCAAGAAATAACAATGCTGCTGTCTGAAGGTGCCCCTTTGCTCCTTTATCCAGAGTGGAGGCGCTATAATACAGGGGGTGTGTTGTTGGCCAGCTCATCAGGTGAAAACTGAGGGAAAAAAGCCTAAGAAAAGAAAATGAATGCAGCCACCACATCCAATTAATGGTAAACTGCACTACATTTCATTTTTGGATTTGGGATTAATACTACTTTAGCTTGAACCATCATTTTAATTTCCTTGTCTCCTCCTTCCTCTGGCTGCACTCAGTGAGACAGATCTAAAACAGAGGGAGCATGTATAGGTGCACACATGGATGCATGGGAGTGCAAGCATGCAACAGATATATTTCCTCCTCTGCAAGTGCATTAAACACCCAGTGCTTTACAATGGCTATTGCTTCTCAGTGAACAGTGCTTCACAGTGAACAGATCTTAAAAGTGGACAGTGGTGAATAATAGTCAGCACTTTACAGTGGCCAGTGCTTATCAGGAGCCAGTGCTTAGAGCAGTTCTCCTCCTCTGCAAGGCAGCAGTTAGGACATGGAGGACTACATCGTATGCAGTCAAGGTGTTATTGCATTCCACCTACAGTGGCTGTGTCACTTAGCCAACCTCTGTATCCCTTCTGGTACACTTCAAGCTCTACTGTTCATGATTGTTCCAAGAGGAGTGAGTAGCTTCTATCCCATTTCAGCAATAGTAAGGTGGTTGCCACAAACCCTGAAAGCATCCCACAATCTCAGGATCCAATTTGCACTTGTGTGATACTAAGTTTGGCACTTTTCATTTGTCTAAGTCCATTCTGCCTGTGACATCAGTTATCGCTTACCCCCTTTTTCATTTTTACATTCTCATTCCTCTTCCTACTTAGCAGCATAGTGTTTTCTTCTGTTATTCAAGGGTTTGAAATACCCATCATCTCCTTTTCCCAGTGGTATCTACAGTAACACAGAGTTGCCTCAAATTTTGATTATGTCAGGGTTCCTCCAGAGGATTAATTGCTGGATGACTAGTACCTCCCTTCCGTTGAAGAGAACTTTCTACTAGCTAAATTTCACTCAACTTTTGTTTCCCCTGCACAGTAGAACATACTTTTTCAGATCCAGGATATTAATTTCTTCCTTTAGCATGGAGCCTAGGATAGGTTCTCATAGACGCAAACATTTCAACAAGGTGTTTCCTCCTTATCCCATGCTTGCCTCTGCACTTCTTTCTCCACATTTGGTTAAAATCCATAAGTAGGGATCTGATGACAGCTAACTTTAACAGACCTCATTGACCAGATGCCTGTCATATCAAATTTGACCTGCAATGCAGCACTAGGTGCTATAATTGTTATGTTTCTGGTAACTCTTTCAGATCCTCAGGGATACACCTACACTTTGTGGGAGGTTGTGTTTGTTGTTTGTTGGCCCATTCTTGAACAAAATTATTAAAGTTGAAATGGGGAGTAAGATTATTGCTTTCCCTATTCATCTCTTTGAGGTCATCACCCATTATTTGCCTTCCTGTGGGTGACAACCACTATCAGTTTGTGACCAATCTCTTTGGTTTTGTCTTGGTTCTGAAAGCATTCCAAAAGGTCCCTACAGCAGTTCTGGATCTACCAGCTACTCTATTCTGGTCTTTGGATGACTGTAAAATCTTCTGCTGCTAGAGCAAACCTACGTGACCTTGGACTCCAGTGTGTCATGTACCCTACAAATGCTGGTGGACTTAAGATGGATCCTCAGGAGAACATCTCACATTTTCTCATGTTGCTTGGAATACTTAGGCCTTCTCCTAGATACCCTTCAAACTAAGGCCTGCCAGAGGAGAAATTGACAAAATTTCAGTTAGGTTTAGATATTTTGAAACCCAACATCGGTTATGCCTGTGGAGCACCAAATGAGTTCTAGTACTGCTGGTATCCACATTCGAAATGGTTGCATTTCCTTTTCACTTAAGAATTTTGTAACAGAACATTCTCATGGTGTGGGACAAATCCAATCTGTCTCTGAACAAGATGATCCGACTACATCATGGAGTTAAGATGTCTCTGTCATGGTGACTTCTATCCCAGATATTGTAGGAAGGAATATTTTTTCCCCCCTTACATTTGAGGATTGTCACAAACGTTGCCAGCCATCTAGACTGGAGCAGAGTTATAGATCATCTGTATGTGTTAATATCAATAAGAACTGAAGCTTTCCATCTGCATCCTGGTTTTATGAGCTATTTGTCTGTTGTTACCTCACCGGACCCCCATTTTGACTGATTATTTAGTCTGATTTCAACTAGACAATGTCCCAGCATTGTCTTATACTTACAATTTTCAGGGGGCTCCAGGAGGTTTTGAGAGATGGTGCCTTTCCAGCTTCAGTATTCACAACCTTGCTTACAGTTAGTAGTAATTCCACTTACCACAAGGTTTATCTTAGCAAGTAGAAGGCTTATTTTCACTGGTGTGAGTGGGGTTTCTCTTTATGCCAATTTTGGTGGGGCATGTTCCTTGTTTCCTCCTGTTGGGGTAGAACAACATTTGGTCTTTAGCATTTACCATTAAAGGTCAGGTATCTGAATTGTCTGTTCCTCTCATTCTCTTGCTAATCATTTGTTGTCTTCACTCTTGTTCAATTACAAGGAGTTACACATGTTGCTCACACTGTTAGGCCTCCAGTTCAACCATGAGTTTCATATTTAGTATTTTTGGTGTTACAAAGCCCTCTACCTTAATGTGGGTATTTTGTTACCTTCCCTGTGTCCAGCATCAGATCACCCCATGAAGATATTCATTCATTGCCTGGATGTGGTGAGGGTGATCATGGTGTTCCCTTTCAGTCACTGCTTCCCTTAGACTGATGGTTGCCCTTTTTGTTATTTCAGAAGGTGCAAATGTTCTCTAGCTTCCAAATCCACTATTTTTTATCAAAGTATTTAGCAGCATAAAACATTGTATTCAAATAAAAGGAATAAACAACCCCAAAAACCAGCAACTGCAACTAGTACAGCATACTCTTCAGCCAAACTACATTTAGGATACAAGGCATACTATTACAAATGAAGATTAATACCTAAGGGAACCTAGTGAATCTGAATGGAAAGTCTATCACCACCTCAAGTCATGAAAGATCCTTTGATATTTTTCTTACACTGGGCACTTCCTTCCTCTGTACTGACTGACAAAACATATTAAACAGATTGTAATACAAAGTCATGAAAGAGTGAAGTACCCTGAGACAAAAAAAAACAATGTATCACAGACAGACATCAAGGACAGCCTTCCACATTTTGTCCCAATCAGCATTATCTAGCTCTAGGACAGCAGTAAGGAATGCTGTTCGGCAAACCTGTAGGAGGTTACCCTTGAGTGCCTTGGTAAGAGTGTCATCCCTCAACATTTGCTCGAGCCTGGTTGACTGAAGTGAGAGCTGGTCATTCCCAAATTGCACTTGAAAAGCATGACTAAACTGTATATAGCAAAAGAAATGAGAGTTGGGTTGGTTAGGTATAAAGATTTCAACCCTTTGAAGGACATCAGCGCCCCATTTCTGACAACATCATGAAGCTTCTTAAAACCAAATCTGGTCCATAAGACAATATCTGGGTATTTATAGAAATGGGCTAAATTATTGTTTTTCCAAGGGGGGGGGGGGGGGGCATGTCCTCACTCTACTAGTGAAAGTGCTTTTTGTTGTGATCTGTGTTGCTTTTTTAGGTGATATAGTTCAAGTTAGGCTAAACTGAGTAGACTTTCAGATTTTAATACATTTGCAGTGTTTGTAAGATGGGCTGAGTAACTCACGTTTTGACTGATTTTACCTTAACTGGAATTGCTACATTAAAATGTTTTGTGTGTACCGTTTGTAATTTTACAAGTTGGTTTAATGCAAGGGTTATTTACACTTACTAACATGACTCTGTACATGAGGACAGCCATTATTTGCTGATTGCATAAGAAGGCTTTTCTTCCTATGTGCCATGGTAATTGTGTTATCTTTGTTAGGCCACAAGAAAAGTTATATCTGTTTGAAAGCAACAGCTCATCAATCTATACTTACCAGAAGCCAATTGTTCTAGGTTTTCCAAGATAGAAGACTGTGATTTTTATATAATAGTCAAGAGGTTCTTTTTCTCTCAGAATAATAATAAAAAAAAAACAACATCCCTGCAAAGAAAGCAATTAATACTTACGCAAACTGCTGCCCATGCTGCTAAACTCCACCCCAGTGAAGATCCCAGGTAGCTGAAAGATCTTTCATATCCAGCACACTCCTGTGTGTGTCATATGCCTGGGCCACTGTTGCATAATCTGGTTAGTTCCACAGGCCCCTACCTCACTGCCATGTCTTGTAATGACATGGAGAGTGGTGGATGAAGCCACAGAGTGCATTGGCTGATACCAGCATCCAACATTTCTGGAAGTTCCTAAAATATTGCTGTTACTATTCTTCTTCTTTTTACACAATATTTTTCCAGTAATATTACACATCACCAACATACAAGCCCTGGTGAAGGGAGATTTGTGAGCCCCTCCAAACATATTCTCTGGAATTCATAAAGACTGACGCAGACAGATTTTTCAAAAGTGCCACAGTGTTCTAAAAAAAAGGTGCAGCACGCGCCAAATTCATGTACCTTTCTAGAACGTGTAGGCTCATGCTACACCACTGTTAGAATGTACACAAACACTTTGGCAAAATATGTCAGTGCCAGTTTATCACTGTACACCAGGGTTGTCCAACCTTTCTTTTTTGACTTTCCTGGGCCATATTAGAAGAAGAGGATTTGTCTTTGACCACACATAAAATGCACTAAAAAAATAAAGATAGCTGAAGAGCAGAAAAAGTTTGTCAGATCATGAAGTTAACAACCATAGATTTAATGTAGATAATATACCCATCTGAGTAAGTAAACTTCATTTTGTTGTAACGATTGTACTCATTAGTTATTTTGGTCCTAATTTTGCCCTTCGTGTGCTTCATCCTTGAAAATAGTTGCTCAAAAATATAGGTGCTGCCAAAAACTGATGACATGAATAAGGCATGATTGTGAAGAGTGGGATATTTCTCTTTGGTAAGATAAACCTTATAAAAGTCCAGTAAAGAGACACTGTCAAATTTTTCTTTGGCTGCATGTGTTCACTAAGTGTAAATGCATGTTTACAACTCATAGCAGTCTTGGGCCACATGCGGTCCGTGGGCTGCAGCTTGGACACCCCTGCTGTACGCCAAAAGAGAGCTGATCTTAACCAGCTCCTTTTTTGTAAGATACAAACTGTCAGTGTTTTATACTGAACTTGTCGCATTGAATGTGACATCATTGATTTTGGAGCATTCAATGTGACACAATGCAAAAGTAGCACATTTAGGAATTTGGTGCACTAGTCACTGTCAGAGCTAAAAGTGTCGATTATGCTTCATGAATTTGGTGTAATACCTTAACAAGAGAGATTAATTCCAAAAAAGTGGCCCAGCAGCTTTATTTAATCCCCCCAGTGACTTTAGCTTTTACAACCTTTTGTTGTGAGAAATAAATTTTTTTCACTGGACTTATTTTTGGTTTGTGATGATTCTCATCCTTCTGTATGTAAAATGGTTAGGGGATCGTTGCTTGTAGAATCAGTACCCAAAAATGATCATGTGACCTTTCTTCTATAATTCCTACTTTGTGATACGGCTTCTTTTTGACTGTCATTGGTACATTCAGTGATGTGTCTCTGAGAAAAGGAGAGATGACGGCATTTGCGGTTTGCTGTCTAACTATAAAATAATGATTCAGAAGAAAAATTGTTAATTCTTGAGGATACATTGTTGAGTGATATAATTAACATAATTACCACGGCTAAAGTAACTCATATAGCTTGGTGAATCAATGCCTAAATCCATTGGAGCCTTATGCAACAGTAATGCACTGTACATTTTAATAAAGGTAATATGTTTGTAAGCTAAGTTTAGAAGAGAGGAAATCCTTTCTATTTATTTTGTCACTATAAACAACAGTATTTTCCTTTTATGTTTTTAGATCCATTAGAGAACTCCTGCACATATGTCAAAAAAGAGACAATGTTAAATATATTACAAAGGTAAGCATCACAAATGTAATTATTGCATACAATTGTTAAAATACATGAAAAAACTGGAATAATGTAATATGAATCCAAGTGCCACTGATAGTAGTACCAGTTTTCAGAATAACAAAGTGGAAATTAGAGTTAATTTATTTTCACTTATAGCAATCTTTACCCTTAATTAGAGTGCATTTATATTTTGGGTTAAAGCTTTGCAGCCAGAAATCTTAATTTGGCAGGCATAAGTGGAAAATGGATCTCCTCCATGGGAAAATAGACAGCAATGAAAACCTAAAAGGGGTTTTACTTCACCTCCTCCCACGACTATGGGGATGTCCTCTCCAAGGATTAGGAGGTTATTCTGGAAGGTCATATGAATCTTATCCTTCACCCTTTGACAAGCAAGATTGAGGTTCCCTGGAAATAGAGGAAACATCCTTAACCCAACCACCCCATCCCCCCCTTTTCTTTTCACTACTCCCTCTCTTTGCCATATTAGTTTTTATTGAATGTTTGTTTTGAACAGTTTTGTTTTGCAAAATATAGAGAAAAAAATGAAATAACAATTTTTTTATAGGTATAGGCACATGCCCCTAATAGTCCACCCTTTATGGTATGGTACTCATGACAGCTATTCTGATGGTAGGCAGGTAGGAATCAAGAAGTAAGTCAGCTCCAATTTAACTATAAAGTATGCTTTCATGTGTCTCTTTCACATGTCTCTAGAGGTAGGATTCTAAGCTTGGCTTATGGCTGATGAACAAGGCTGATGATGGAATGAGGGGGGGAAGGGGGAAGAAGAAGACACTTAGCCAAAAGTGGCAAGCAATTATCTCTGGGAGTCCATCAGGTTTACTTGGCAGCACAAAGTGTGGTTTAAAATTTATGAATTTCAGCTTTGGAGTTCAGATACCCTGGAGTGGTTTTGTAGTGCAGCCAGCATGCCCATATCTTATTACGGTTAGTCAGTCTATCCGGTGCTGGAGGCATACGTTTTTTAATCTCTGCAACTCTTCTCAGTCTCACAAAAGAGCCTTTTTAATTAGGCATTTGAGTTGATCTAGCTAGCCACTTTGGCCATATGTATGGCCAGGGATTTCACATAGTGTTTCCAAGGTAATAATGTGTAGCGAAGAAGATATTGAAAGGGAGAGAAACCTATCATATATGTGGTCACTGTCTTAATAGTTCAGTGTACAATTAGTAGGTATGACTGGAGTAGGAGCTATTAATGAAAAACTATCCCCTCCTCTGTTGCTCAGTGCCAACAATGCATCAAGACTATTGGGCAAATTTTGTGTAAGAAGGAGGGTGTTCTCTACCACAGAATTCCATTTCCCGTTCTGTGTCTCCACTGCAGCTGTGCTTGTTACAGGAAGCTGCAGCAGAAACACTGTTTATGCCAAGGAGGTGGTGAGCGCTAAAGGCTGGAGTGGAGGGCTATGAATGGCTGTGATTGGTTTACCTCTGTTTTCCTTCTCCCTGGACTTTTACAGTCCTCAGGATACTGCAGCTCTAGATCTTCTTCTATACCCTGGTCCAGTAGGTAGGGTTATGATTGGCTGTACGTTAGCCACACTTACTGTATCAGAGAATAGGAGAAGAAGAAGAGCTGGACATGCACTACCTGAGTAATGTGAAGAGTCCAGGGAGAAGAAGAATGAAGGTAAGTAGTGCAGAGGAGGGCTGTTTGTATTTGTGAGACAGAGGGTCACTTATTACTGCACTCTGTGCTTCAGCTGACCTCTGAAATCTTCATCACTTACTGTTGACCCCTGAACTCTGTAGTAAGTGACTCAGAGGTCAGTAATGGTGCAGAGGTCAGTGATGAAGAGTTCAGAGGTCAGTAGTGACACAGAGGTCAGTGGTAAATTTTGCAAATTTTAGAGGTCAATAATGCAGAGTTCAGGTGTCAGGAGTAAGTGATGCAGAGGTTGGGGTCAGTAGTAAGTGACACAGAGTTCAAGGGTCAGTAGTCAATGACACAGAGTTTAGGGGTTAGTAGTAGCTGACGCACAGTTCATGGGTTAGTAGTAAGTGATGCAGAGTTCAGAGGTCAGTAATGACTCAAAGGTCAGCAGTAAGTGATGCAGAGTTCAGGGGTCAGGAGTAATTGATGCAGAGGTCAGGGTCAGTAGTAAGTGACACAGAGTTCAGGAGTCAGTAGTAAGTGACGCAGAGTTCAGGGGTCAGGAGTAATTGATGCAGAGGTCAGGGTCAGTAGTAAGAGACGCAGAGTTCAGGGGTTAGTAGTAGCTGATGCACAATTCATGGGTTAGTAGTTACACAGAGTTCAGAGGTTAGTAATGACTCAAAGGTCAGTAGTAAGTGATGCAGAGTTCAGGGGTCAGTAGTAAGTGATGTAGAGTTCAGAGGTCAATAATAACTCAGGGGTCAGTAGTAAGTGATACAGAGTTCAGAGGTCACCAATGACTCAGAGGTCAGTAGTCTATAAAGCAGAAGTCTTGGGTCAGTAATAAATTATTCAGAGTTCAGAGGTCATTAGTAAGTGACGCAGAGGTCAGTAGTCAGTAAGTCACCAACTGCTAACCCCTGAATAGGTGCCCCAAAGTCCAATGTTGAGCCCTGGCTCCTCCAGTGTACCTCCACAGGTACTATACTTATATTCCCTATTCAGCACTGCCTCATTCTATACCAGAGATGTCAAAAGGCGGCCCGCCAGCTGTTGCAAAACTACAAGTCCCATCATGCCTTTGCCTTTGGGAGTTATGCTTGTAACTGTCAAACTTGCAATGTCTCATGGGACTTGTAGTTTGGCAACAGCTGTAGGGCTGCCAATTTGACACCTGTGTTCTATACTATGTGAGTCAGTTCAGACTTTGTGCAACCACACCTTTTTAAACCATGCCTAATATTCAGTGCAATTAGAAACACACCTATTTTTGTTGCGGTATGCTGCATGCACTGCATTTTCTCATTTCTAGCCCAGGGGATCCAACTTACTGTATTGCACACAGGCCCATTGCTTTCAAAAAATGCCTCTGGTTGACTCCTAGGCCATTCTCACAGGTCTTGCAAGCCTGGGTTAGTGGGAAGATTTGAAGTAATTTACATGTAGACTGTGGAGATAAGGTGCCGTTGTAGAGTTTCAAATGTCTAATGAAATGCCTAATTTGGAGGTAAAGCCAAGTGGGAAGTAGTTCAGCTTGCGACTGGTCAGCTATGTGCAGGTGGTCTTGAAAAAGGTTTTTCTTAAAGAAGTGCCCATGGCCTTTGTGGGTTGAGTCCAAAGTGTTTTCAGAATGGAGACATGTCCAGTGGAAAATCTCGGTTGTGCCTGCTCAAGGTCAGGGAACCTGGTATCATTAAAAGCATATGTGTTGCACAGGCCCTGTGGAATTTGTGAATGGTGACTCCAAGGAGGGGGTGTGCAAGTAAGCCTTTGAGGATTGGCTATGATTGTAGGGTTCTGTCAAGTGGTTATTGAGTGAATGCACCCTTCAGGCATACCCAGTCTTTCAGAAATGCATGCAGGATACAGTCTACCACCCGTGTAAGGTGACATGCCCATTAGTAGCATCTGATGCCTGGGAGTCCAATACCTCCCATATGTTTGGTTAAGGTCAAGCGTGGAAGGCTAATCCCGGAATTGGCATTGTTACAATTAAAAGGATAAAATGTCTGCATAAGGATGTAAAAAAATTTGAGCAGTAATTATATTGGAATCAACTGTATTATACAGAGGAGATGTGGGAAGATATTCATCTTTAGCACAGCCGCCCTCCCAAACCACAAAAAATAAGGGTAATTCCACAACTATAGATTCATAAAAAAAAGTCATTTAGAAGGGCTAAGTAGTTACAGTTGTGTTCAAAATAATAGCAGTCAGACATCACTAACCTGATCAATCACTGTTTTCAGTTTTTCATTTTTCAGTTTGTATAGTGAATGTTTGAGTTTGTAAAGAAGAATACAAACACTGCTATTTATTTGAACAGTCTAATATTCACTTTTCTTCCATTTTTTTAGAGGAACCACACAAATTTGATATATTTTTCTTCATGTTTTGATTTGGAATAGAATGTGTAGTGTTCCCAATGCATTTGTATGTATGGAAATAAAAGCTATTAGAAGGATTTTGAGCTTTATTCACTTTTTTCAACACACTGCTATTATTTTGAATACAACTGTATGTGGATATAAACCTGAAAGCTTAGCTGGTAATTGTATCCCTGGATATGGGTTTGCATCTGATCTTCAGGTGAACGGAAAAGAGTGTTTGCAAGCATCCACTACTGTGTCTGCAAAATAAATATTTAGTGCACAAGATATGGTACAGTTAATTTCCTGGTTAGAAATATGTTTGAAACCTTGAAGTTCTTTCAGTAGGTTTAGTAGGGTGTTGTGAGATTCAGAAAAAGACAGAAGCAGGTTGTCTGTAAAGTCAGTGACTGTCATGGCTATGGTAGAGGCTGATGAGAGGTTTTCCCTTTCTGTCCACTGCCCCCTTAAGTTGGTGACAGGGTGTAGCAGGAGGAGGAAGATGGGTGCCTGTGGTAGGTCCCTATACTGTCAGTGGCCAGATGACAGTCTGTATACTGCTGAAATGCTGTGGATGCCAGACTGGAACTTGTGCAATATGCTGTCACACAGATGGAGCACATGAACTCTCATAGTGCTTTCTGTTAAAAAGAACATTCCCATTGTTGTTATTAATTGAGTGATTTTGTAGGATTTTATTAAAGGGAACGCTTTTAAACAAAAAGCACCATGATGGTAATATTTTTATTTTGAGCTAAAATTTTGGTGGAGTTAGAAGAAGCCGTTGCCTTTAAAAGGAAAAAGACTGCAAAGTTATCCCATAATGTTTAAAACTGTACAGAGGGAAGGAGGAAGCCCTGAGCGTGGACAGGAGGACACCATTGTCTATTACCCCTTAAATGGGAATGCTGGATTTGACCTGTATGGTATATGGGTCAATATTGGTGGTGAGAGTATAGCATACACGGTGTGGTGAACACAAGGGGTATACAGGACTGGAAATTGGAGTGGATTACAGGACATCACTGTTTTATTTTAAAGTGGACTTTATTTTCACTAAAATTACATATTCTTTGATAAAAGTTTATATGGATTTTATTATATTGTGACACAAGAGTGAGCCACATATTGTATTTACTTTCTAGTAGATAATAATTAATATTTGCACTTGAAAGTTATTCATTTTTTCGGGGATAGAAGGACTATAGTAGGGCTATTATATTGAACACACTCTTAAAATAATGTGCTGTGAGCCTGTCAGGTCTGGCACTTTTGCCTGGTTTCATCTGTTTTAAAGCCTGTATGCCCTCCTCTGAAGTGATGGGTCCTTCTAGCAGTACAGCTGTCAATTCCAAAATACAGTAGATAGGTTAATGTAGGCCAAAAGGTAATCACGGATCTGTTGTAAATGTGACTTGGACAGGGTGTGCCATGGAAGAGGAGAGTGGAGATTATACAATCTGCTATAGTAAGATTGAAACAGTTGCACAATATTGTTGCATTTATTATGTGCTTTGCCAGTAGTGTCTTGAATGGTATGGACCAGGGGCGGACTGACAACTCATGGGGATCCCAGGCAATAGGGGATCATGGGCAGCACAGTGGCTAATGGTTAGCACTTCCGCCTGGCAGTACTAGGGTCGTTGGTTCGAATCCCAGCCACGGCATCACCTGCCTGGAGTTTGCATGTTCTCCCTGTGCCTGTGTGGGTTTCCTCCAGGTACTCCGGTTTCCTCCTTTCCTCCTACACTCCAAAGACATGCTGGTAGGTTAATTGGATCCTGTCTAAATTGGCCCTAGTATGTGTATGTATGAATGTGAGTTAGGGACCTTAGATTGTACTCCCCTTGACGGTTAGGGACTGATGTGAATGTACAATATATATATATGTAAAGCACTGCGAATTGACGGTGCTATATAAGTACCTGAAATACATAAATAATAAATAAATGGGGCCCCTGTGTCCTTGCCCAAACTCAAAAAAGCCTATGAGAAAGGTACCAGGGGCATCTCATGGGGTCTCCTACTGACCTCGGGCAGTGCCCGAGTTTCCAAATGGTCAGTCCGCCCCTGGTATGGACCATCATGTTTGCTCTTTTGGCCTGGAAAACCTATGATAGGAGTTTTCCTTTCTTGTTGCCTGGTTCGTAAAGAACTTTTGGCTGAATACAATGTGCTTACTAGTTGTTTTACTAAGTTCCTCCAGCAAATGTGTTCTCGTTTTCATTTTTAAAAATGTGTTGGTTTATGAGTTCCCTTAAGTTTACTTATCTGAGATATCAACTCCTATTAGAAATTCTGTATATAATCCTACAGAACAGAAAACGTAATTCAGAGAAAAGACAGTATATATCATAGGTACAGCTACAAACTTATAAACACTGCAATATACTGGTTGAAAAATATATATCTTCTGAATACTGATGTAGTTGTTGCACAAAATACATGAACACTGTATTTCAGCAGCTCCTTAATGTGGACTTGACTGCATTTTTTAATTTGGGACATCACTGCTAAAGGTTTTCCATGAATGACACACTAATAGTCTCCCATTGAATCATTGGGGAGGTTTCTGGAGTGTCATTCTGTGTGAAACATTCCATTTTGTGTATGGATGTCTGTGCTGGGTTGACTAATAAAGACTGGTTAAGTACTTACATTTTTGCTTTATACTCCTTATTTGGTAATGACAAGGTGATTGTATTGGGGTGGTGATTAGAGAGAAACACTGCTTTATAGGTAAAGTTGATCCAGGGAATATCTGGTTGCCTCTCAGGGGATCAGGAACAAATTTTTCCCTTGCAGGAGCAAATTGGATCATGCTTTGTTGTTGTTTTTGCCTTCCTCTGGATCAACTGTGGGTATAGGATTATAACTTTTTTTTTTATTGCATGGTTGAACTAAATGTACTTTTGTCTTTTTTCAGCCAGACTAACTTTGTCACTATGTAAGATAGATCAATAAATCGTGTCCCCCCAAAAAAAGTTCCTGAACTTCTTTTGGGGGACACGTGTACCACAATGCAGTTTGCTGCAATCGCAGCACGATTTATCACGTGATAAACCTGCCAGAACCGCACTGCATTTTCAGATGCCATTAAAATTATTAGCCCCCGAACATGCAGTTCTGCAATTCATTATTTTAGCTGAATGTTCAAAACTCCCTAGTGTGAATGGGGCCTAAATATAAAGTTTACTTTATTGCAGTCCAGTTGGCTTGTGCAATGTCGAGAGTAGCAATAACAATCATTACTCCTCGTCCATTTGCTAGGTGTATGACACATCCACATGCCCATCAGCAGATCCAAATGGTGGAGTATTTGGTGAACAGGGCCAGGTTCTCTAGGCTAACCAATCCCTTAGGGCATTTAGACATGTCATCACCCAGCTAAAAAGAAGCTCTCACCAGCAGGCATGCAACATCTCTCCTAAACAACAGATCACATTTAGTAAATCATATTTAACTGCACCATACCAGAATAGTAAGTACAAAAAAATAAAACCTTGTAAACATATTAAACATATGACATTCCCATAGTGCAGTGCACCTTACCCACAGCACAATGCTGGAATCAAGACTGTAGCTGTAGTAGTCCTTGGATTATTTGTTTGTTGCATAGATCATGTGGGGGGAGGTTTCTTTTCAGATAAGAATAGTGAATTCAACAAGTCTTTACACGCATATTAGTCTCTATTTGTGCTCCATCTTGAATCCCAGCTTTTGCTCCATTTTCCACTTCAGCATCCGAGGAGAGGAAGAAATTGGCTCCCTATACACCTAGTGAGGGTGATCGAGTGCCAGGCAGTAGACATGACATATCTGAGTGTAGTCAGGCAGGTTCCCTGTCTGCCACTCTAGTCCTTTCCCATTCAATGGACATCCCAATTTGTTGATATTTAGGCCTTATGCACACTGAGTGTTTGCGGCAGGAGGAATGCTGCTTAAATGTGGTAAAAGCCAGGTGTTTATGCGTATTCATGTATGTTTATGCATGTTTGCCTATTTAGCATTAATGTATTTTACTTGCAAGAATATTACAATATTCTGGCCATTAGAATGCATTAACGTACAAACGCATCTAGCTGTAATTTGTGATTTTCTGCATTTATGTGCGTTTATGCAAACACATTTCAGTCAATTTCCTTCCCAAATGCTCCTCTCCTAAATGCTCTGGTGACTTTTTTTTCAGTCTGTAAATGCTCCCTTTTTTAAAATGCCTGTAAAGGCCTATGTGTGCAAGGACACATAGGCTAACATACAGATGAGTTTACAGGCTGAAAAAATAAATGCCAAACACATGTAAAAGTGAAATTTTTGTTCTGCCCAGTGTGCATGAGGCTTGGTCTAGAGTTGCTGCATACACGGCAGGGATTTGGTCATAAGCACGTATCTGTGAGTCATCTTCCCGTAAGGAACGACTGCTCCAATGCACAATGTGCAGTAGTAAAGAAAGTCAAATCACTGCCCACGCCTGTGGGTATATGTTCAAGGTGTTGAAATGAGGGCTTGGTTAAGGAGAGTGTGTAAATCAGAGGTACCAACAGCTTTAGGGTTGCAAGTGAAAGTCTCCCACTGACCAGGCATTAGGTGCACAACTCAAACACAGCAACAGTGCTCTAAAAACAAGTTACTTAAAGTGTTACTAAACCCACAAAAGTAAAATCAGTCTGTATATACAAAAAAGCATGCTTGTTATACTGACTGTGGAATGTAAGATTAATCCTCCGCATTGTGTAAAAAGGCTGTATGATCCCATCTTCTCTGATCCTTCCCTTCCTCTACTGTCACCAATCCATCTGCTGATAGTACAGAGCTCTAGTAGTCACTCTGCACATGCTCAGTTTAGTGTGTATTGCTAGAGATTTTTTTTTTTCCTTTGGGAGGGTGTATGTGATCAGCACATGGTCAATCAGCACTGTCAAGACAGAGGGTCAGGGGTCATGCAGCCTCATAGGACAGTGAGAGCAAAATTAAAACTCCACCTTCATGTTTTAACCAGTGCTCGGCTGGACACTGATAAAAGTCACAAGACTGCTATATGCTGCTCATGAAAAAAGGTATTTAGCAGTTTATATTTACTAAAATAATTGCATTTCCATGTTCTGTTTACTGAGGGAGACCAGATTGTTAAGACTGGGCTCCTGCTACTTAATGAGCATCTCTTTCTTCCGGTGCTCAGAAGCTGCTTAGCTGTCAGGGACCAAAGTCTCCACAGTGGCTTACCTGGATACCAGTACCTGCCTCATTAGGCCAGCCCTTTTTGCTATTTTAGCAGCCTTGTTTAGTTCCATCTTGTCCTTGTGTAGTCTATAAACTTCAGTGTGTTTCTGCCTGTGTTCCTGTGTACAACTCGGTCTGGCTGACTTCTCTTCTCATTCCTGTTCCTGTATTTTTCTCCTGGCTACGCTGACTTCTGGCTTCCTGACCCCAGCTCGTCTGAGTACCCACTCTGGCATCCAAACCCTGGCTTCTGTTTTTGACTATGTTCCTGAACTGTGTTAGTTAATTAAAGGTGTGATTTTAACCGCACTTTCTGTCTCTGCCTGGTTTATGGTTTCTGACTTTACACAAAGGCCATGAATTCAGAAGATGCAGGTAGTCCGCCTTGTAACAGCGTATACCCAGAGATGGACGTGGTTCAACCATTTTGGCTTCAATCTCCATCTTGGCAAAGGGATTAACCATCCTGACAAATATATTTCTCCCTCATTCTCCCCCCCCCTCCTTAGAGAGGCCCAGCGACATTTGGCCAATATGTGTGTGAGTTGGGAATGTCACAGGAGGGTCATAGGAGCTATAAAGCCCCCCAAGGGAGTCGGGGCCTCCCTGTCCAATGAACCTGCAAATTGTAACACCTCGTAAGAGATAAGGCAAGCTTTCCCAGGAGTTGAAAGAGATTCCAACCTAATAAACCTAACTAAGTGTAGGTGACAGAATCAGATAAACACTTTTCAAAATCCATTTCTCCCCTATGTCTCATATCTTGGAATTTGAGAGACTTACATAAAAACCGGACCTATCGTCAGATTGGCCACGAGAAGGCGAACAGTTTGATAGATCACTCGCATTGTCTCAAATAAATAGGAAAACATAAAAGTAGATCTCGTGAACCGTACAGTGTATAATTTCATAATTCATATCTAATCAATCCTCAGACGTGTCTGCATAATAATCTACCCGTGGGTGGAATGTCACTTGTGCAGCTGGAAAAATATGGGCCAAAATATGAGTTATGGGAGATTTTGGCTCTAGTTGAGGTATCCACCCATACCTACACTCCCTAAACGGGGTATTGGTCCTTGACTTCAGAGACATCCTCTGCTGGGGACTACAAAATAGGCTGTCAGGCCTAAGAGTGGAAGTTGAAGACGTCTCCCATTTTAACATCAGTACCACCTGGGGAGACCCGTGCCCTTTCACTCTGAAACTTGGATCTGCTAACCCAGGACTTTGCCGAGTACTTTAACCCTTTCACCTCTCTCTGATATCTCTTTGCTGTGCTGTTAGGCTCTGTATGTTTATATATATATATATATATCTTAGTTACATCTTTTTTGTAAATATTTTTATTGCACCCGTTTGACCTTTTAGTAATAAATCTTTCCTTCTGAAAGTGTGATATTGCCGAGTTTCCTCTTTCTCTGTACAAAAAGGAGGTGGTGGCAGTGTGAAGGGTTGTGTAATTAACCTGACCCAGTAACAATTGCTCAGGCTGCCGGTACATCGATTGTGGTCCAATTAGCTGGAAAATCATTGTGCACGGTGCAGCTGGGTGTAGCATTGTTATGCACGTGACATTGTGGTTTTAGATCGGCTAGTCCTTCGGTCACGAGTTTGGTGAGAAGGTCTGGGGTCTGACGCCGCGATCATGACACACCTAACTGGAATATTTTTTACAGATTGGATGAGTAGGACCACTGATTGGATCAGTTTGCCATGGCATTAAAAATGGTCCTTTGCCATAGCATTACGAACTGCTCATCTGGATCCTCCTACCCTGACTGCTCCGATACAACCAGTGTTGCAAGCCGTCCCTGCTGCTGTTCGTATCTTGGTTCAGGCAGCTGCTTCTGATACTACCACTGTAAGAGGTATGCTTCTGGTTGTGGTATGCTTATGGTTCTGCTCCACCTTCCCAGTGGTTTGGGGGCAATCCAGCTCACTGCAGAGGGTTTCTCAGCCAGGTTGGAATATATTTTGAGATGCTGCACCCGGCGATAAATAAAGACAGAAGCAAAGTAGGCTTCATTATTTCTTTGCTTTACAAAGCCTTGGCTTGGGCAAACCCTCTCTAGGAGACACAAAAACCCATTGTCGAGAATTACCCTGAGTCAGTGGCCTCCTTTAAAAGGGTATTTGATATTCCCGCTCACTCCACTTCTGCTGCCAATTACCTCGTGTCCATTAAACAGAGTACGAGAACTGTTGCCGACTGCACTATTGAATTACATATTCTGGTAGCAGAGGTTGGTTGGAACAATGAGGCTCTCATGGATGCTTTTTCCCATGGCCACTCTGATAACATTAAAGATAAGATTGCAGCTCGAGATATACCTAAGAATCTTGAGGAGTTAATCTTGTTTGCCTTTCTCATTGATACCAGACTCCGAGGGAGACCTTCCTTTAAGGAGTGCTAGCGGAAGCCTTCTGTATATTTGGCCCTGAGATTTGCATTCTCACCCATGCCTCCCTCACCTTCCATGTCGCCTGGGCCCGAGTCCTCCAATGAAGTAGTGCCCATGCAGCTGGGTTTCACACTTCTCTCTGACAAAGACACAGCCTTTAAGAGAAGGGAGCGATTGTGCTGTGGCCAAGCAGGTCACTTATTGAAGTGGAGCTTTGTGGGTCTAGAGGAGTGGAGGAATATTCCTCTTATTGCCTGTGGCTGATTACATCTGTGGAACCTAGTGGGTTCAGAGGAGTGGAAGAACATCATCTTTAGGATTAGAGCACAATACCTCTGTGGTTCAGGTGAGTAAAGGCCATCCAAAGGGTGTGCTGAGGATCCTTCTCACTTGTTTCTCTTTTGGAGCAGCATTTTTCATTTGGAGTGCAGCACTTGCATGGGCTATTGGATTTATACTATTAGCACATTTTTTTAACTTTCTTTTGTGAATGGTGAAATGAACACTATTGTTGGGTGCTTTTAATTTTTAAGTTTCTTATGCAATTATTTGAATTCGCTCCTGTGTTTTTTTTTTCTTTCTTATTTATATTTTTGCTGTCACTTTTATTAATAGTGGGGTTTTTTAGCGCTGTCTTGTTCATATTATATTTTTTTGCACATATTTATGCATTTAGAGTAGCTGTTGAAACAATTTTTTATTTTTGTTGCTTTGGGTGTATCGCTGTCTATTTTCATTTTCAGGAGGAAAAGTGGACTGCCAAAATATCAATATGAAGAGCAGGTCTCTAAAACAAGAGACATATTCCCCAAAAATCTTTCAATATCTTAAAAGCAGAAAGATGTCTGAGCATGTCAGTCCTCTTAAAAGATGAGAATATACAGTTGGTCACTGGGCACAAAGAGATAAGCGATAACAAACCAATTCAATGTCTCTGTGCATACACAGTAAAGCAAATGGTGGTAATGAAGTAGAAGGGTGGCAGACAAATGCAGCATAGTGACTTAAAGTTAAAATGCTCCAGAAACAATCTTTCATATAATGTGAATAAAGTACCCATTTGCAATGTCTTACATCCATAGGCTTAGAAAAGCTAAGAGCAACTATTTCCTTTTCATTTTCTATTTAGTTGCTGGCTTGTTACCAATGGACTGTCACAAAGTTAAAGTGGCATCTGTATTTGAAAAGGCATCAAGGTCATCACCTAGCAACTGCAGACCTGTAAGTTTAGTTTCTACTGAGCTCTATTAATATTGTGGAGAAGACTACATACATGAAAATAATATAATCCTCAAGAGCCAGCAAGGAGTATTGAAAGCCAGATGTTGCCTAACAATTCTACTTTCCTTTTATGAGGAAGTAGTCTTAAGCATTATATGTTTTAGCTTTGTATAGAATAAGCAAGGGTTAGCACCCCTGCCTGGTTTTTATTGCTGCCAGTTTCCATGCTGGGAACAGTAGCCCGCTCTATTTGCCCTATTAACCATTTTCAATGGGACTGAAAGTCAAAGTTTGGAGTTGACACCAAAACAGTAATAGGGGTAAAATGTTCCAATAGGGACACTTGTTGAGGTAGCAACTAACACAAGATTTCTCCATTTTGGTAAGCATTTCCTGTTGTTTCAACTGGAAATAGGTTAAAAAACAACTTACATAGGTATCAAACCTTTCCTACTCTATTCAAAACGAAAAAAACGTTTTGGCTTTAGATATACAGTACTGTGCAAAGGTTTTAGGCAGCAGTGAAGAAATGCTGTAAAGTGCTTTCAGAAATATATATTTTATATGTTTATTTTCATCAATTTACAAAATGCAAATCTAAATCAAAGCAATATTTGGCATAACTACCCTGTGGCTTCAAACCATCATCAATACTTAAACTTGCACACTTTCACAAAGTCAGGGATTTTGTAGGATTAGAGTCAGGTGTATGAGTAACCAATTATACCAAGCAGGAGCTAGTAATCATCATTTTCATATGTCTCAATTTGTGACTTCAAGCTTAAGCGCATACCTCAATGTCAAAACAAGGCTAAGTGACTCAACTATGCATAAAAACATGGGTGCAGAAAAATAGCAGCAGTTCCTCTGGACTGATGAGTCAAAAATTGAAATATCTGGCTATCGCAGGAGGCAGTTTGTTCTCAAAGGGCTGGAGAACAGTATAATAATGAGTGTCTGCGATTATGCATTTTTTGAAAAAAGGAAATACCTGCCAAAATATTGTTGATATGAGCCCATGATAAAGATTGGGACATCAAAATTTTAAGAAATTGCAATAAAAGCTGCTCTGAGTACTCTAAAGAGGGTAATCCCATGCCACGTAGAAAATTCTGCCTCTGGGGCAATGAATCTCCTAATGCTGGTCCCAATCAGACTTAGATTAGATCCCATAGAAATGGAGGACAAAGGACTCCCTTCTAGTCTGCAGCTGGAAACAGGGACCTGAATCAGTGCATCTGCAAACAAAATAGAGAGTCCGCAATCTCATTCTGTCTTCCTGGTAGATATTTATCTTTAACCCACGTTAAGGCAAAGACATTTTAAAACGAGGTACCTGAGCACCTTATCAGGGAAATTACAGGGGGGGATTTAGATGCCAAACAATTAAGGGCAAATACCGTATATACTCGAGTATAAGCCGAGTTTTTCAGCACATTTTTTGTGCTGAAAAACGGCCTCCTCGGCTTATACTCGAATCAACGTCTGCAGATGACATGCCGTCCCTGTCCTCTGGACACACCCCCGGGATCAATCCTCGCCGCTCCCTCCCTCTCCCATGGTACACACTTACCGGTCAGATGTCTTCCTTCTCCGTCCGCTCTCCTCCTCTTCACTCGCTCGATCTTCGCGGTGCCGCTTGGCTCCTCCTCTCCAAGCTCCACCTCCTCGCCGGTGATTGGGCGCCTGTGTGCCTCTCCTGAGCTACAGTTCCGGCGGCCAATCACCGGCGAGGAGCTGGAGCTTGGAGAGGAGGAGCCGAGCGGCACCGCGAAGATCGAGCAAATGAAGAGGAGGAGAGCGGCCGGAGAAGGAAGACATCTGACCGGTAAGTGTGTACCATGGGAGAGGGAGGGAGCGAGCGAGCCCAGGCTGGAGCAGGGGTCACCAACGATGGGGCACTATTCCTCCCCCCACTGACACCAACGATGGGGCACTATTCCTCCCCCCACTGACACCAACGATGGGGCACTATTCCTCCCACACTGACACAAATGATGGGGCACTATTCCTCCCCCCACTGACACCAACGATGGGGCAGTATTCCTCCCCCCCACTAACACCAACGATGGGGCACTATTCCTCCCACACTGACACCAATGATGGGGCACTATTCCTCCCCCCACTGACACCAACGATGGGGCACTATTCCTCCCACACTGACACCAATGATGGGGCACTATTCCTCCCCCCACTGACACCAACGATGGGGCACTATTCCTCCCCCCACTGACACCAACGATGGGGCACTATTCCTCCCCCCACTGACACCAACGATGGGGCACTATTCCTCCCCCCTCGGCTTATACTCGAGTCAATAGTTTTTCCCAGTTTTTTGTGGTAAAATTAGGTACCTCGGCTTATATTCGGGTCGGCTTATACTCGAGTATATACGGTAATACTCCCTTATTGTCAGTAAAAAGGATACGCTTATTCCGAAAAAATTCACCCCAAATTCCTATGGCTACCAAAATTAGGAATAACCACATTCTTAATATAACCTTTAGAATGCCATGTGGAGGGCCACAGCGCTGAGCACCAGTGGGTTTTCCAAACTGTCGAAAAACCGATTGATTCTGCTGCATCTGTAAATAAAAGGAAATCCTGATCACAAACAAAAGGTTCCTGTAAAATTGCTCTTCCATTGAAATGATCTAAGAATTGGGACCACACCAAGATCTCTTCCCATAAATCTGAAGTAATTTTGATATGTGAAGGGGATTTTAACCCGGAAATTGCCAAATAAAAATGTCTAGAGAAAACACGGGCGATTGGCAACATCCTAGCTGCGAATGTCAAAAGGCCTAGAAGGCTCTGCATATCCTTTAAGGAGACCTTTTTTCTTCTTATCAACCTATGTATCATCAAAGAAAGTTTCTCAACCTTATCCCGTGGAAAACTAAATTCCATAGAGATCGTCTCTATGGTAATACCGAGAAAAATAATATTAGTTGTATGTAAAATAGTCTTTTCCTGTGCTAAAGGGATATTGAAGTCTGCTCAAGTATTCAAAAAAGTAGTCAAGAGATTACGAAATTCCTGGAACGAACTACCAAGAAAAAGAAAATCATCTAAACAATGAAGAGTACAAGATGATCCAGAACGAATCTGAACCACCCATTCCAAAAATGTTGCAAACGCCTCAAAATAGTAGCAAAAATAAATTGAAGGACTTCATCACGTGTACCACTGAAGGAGTGATGTATATGATGGAGTGCCCTTGTTCATTTCAGTATGTTGGGCGTACCTCTAGACCTTTACAGAGGATTAGGGAACATATTAATAATATTAAGAAAGGTAAGAAGGAACATAGTATTTCTAAACATTCTAGAGAAGTCTATGGGAAAGACCCCACAGGATTAAAATTCTGGGGGGGTGGAAAAAGTCAATAAACATTGAAGAGGAGGTCATTTTATATGGTTTTTGAGTCAGAGGGAATCCTTTTGGATTTTTGAAACCAAGGTTCTGTCGCCTAGGGGTCTTAATATTAATTTTGATTTAAATTGTTTATTAGTAATAGTTGGGTGTTTTAGTCGGTATATATTCTTGTGTGCATGTGCATTTTGATGTATTTAAGTCAGGTATTGTAATGATAAAGCCCGGGTAAATGCATATTATTCATCATTTATGTTCTTATGTATCAGGGTTTTAGAGAGGTAGCTTGGGTTGATGTAGGTTAATGTGTAGACGTCTGGTCTTTTGTGTGGAGGATGGGAGAGAGTGTTTTCTGCCAGAGTTTGGTGGGAATCTCCGGTCACCCTCACTTAAGATGGCCGCCGGTGTACTTCCAGTGGTGTGTGTGCAGTCCGTGGGTGGAGAAGAGACCAGTATTGGCACTTCCACCCAGGGATGATGATGCACTGCCAGTGCCTGTGTTCTCTGGGAATCTCCTATTACCCTCACTTAAGATGGCCGCCGGGGTACTTCCGGTGGTGCGTTCGCAGTTCACGGGCGGAGAAGAGGCCAATATTGGTACTTCCGCCCAAAGATGATGACTCACTTCCTGGGTCTCCATGACCAATTGGACACAAGTTGGGGGAATGTGTGGCTATACAAAGGTTGTGTTAGAACGACTCTCCACCGACTGAGGAAGCCCTGAGGGGGGGTGCAATGCCTCTGTGAAGGAGGAGCCAGTACTGTGTTACCCATCCGCCACTATCTTGCTAGCGGAGCAGTGAACTGGATGTGGATACACATTTTATGTTTTTTATACTTTTATATCTGTAAGTGTTATTTTAGTGGGGGATACAATAAAGTGTTATACAGAGAGCACTATGTTTCGGGCTTTCTGTTGCATGAGATCAATTTTTGCCTGATGCAAAAGTGAGTGGAAGGTGAGAGGAAATAAGAAGATATGTCACTGTGACTGAGGAGTTGAGTACACACAGATGAGCGCATATTTTCTTTTCTTAAGGTGAGCAGGTTTTTCACCTGGTGTGGTGGAGGATCACTATTACTAAAGAAGAAGATATTCACAGAAGTAATATATGTCACTGAGGGGATTGTTAATGGACTCTTTAGTTTATCACTTGTATATGTTTTTCACAGGAGCATTTATGTTTTCTAACAATTATTAAATTAGAGAGTTGCGCTGCACTAGTAATTTGTGAATATATTTAGATAGTGAGGTGGAATCCACTGTTTTTGTGTTCAGCAAGCAACAAAGAGCTATTTAATAGTATTTTGGATTTAGCTGGGGCGTGTGATTGTGCTGATTGATCACAGTTGGTTATATTAGAAATGGAACAACCCACTGGGAGACATTTGTCAAAGAAAAAGCATTCATCAAAATAGAAGCCTAGGGAATTAAAAGATATTGAGTGGATGGGAAGCAATCAGAAAGCTGATGTAATGTCTGCTTTTGTCAAGAAAGAACCAAAGCCCACTTCTTGGATTTTCTTCAAAAGCATCCTCAAAAGTTGAATACTGTACCAAAGCTGACTCCTCACTTATCTAATCATTTAAAGAGTTTCCCTTTAGGAAAGATGAGTGGTGAATCAGTCTGAAACAATTGGGTTCCTTTTTTGGAATAATCCCAAAAGGAGAAATTCTAAAATTGTAGGGAGGGTCAGGAAATGGGCCCTCTACTCTACCCTCTTATATTTCCTTATAAATTATATCCCTAACCACTTTAGGAAATGTGTAAACTGATTTTAGAATTTTTTTCAATAGTACGGCCAAAACCTTGGAGAGGAGGGAGCAAAAAACCTTTGTGAAAACCCTCAAACATCAGCTGCACCGTCTGCTTGTCTGTGTATTGCTGAAGCCACAGAAGCATTCTTCACAGGTTCACAGGAGAGAGAGATTTTCGAATGAAATTCCTTTCCTGGTTGCTGATTTGCGGATGCCATTTTTTTTTAAACACTTGGCAATAGGGTGTGATCCTGCACAGAATTCACATTCGTGATGGTAGCGGCAGCAGCCGGGCCATTTACACTGGGAATCATTAAAAGCAAAGCAGATTCCCTTTTTGTAACTTGACGCATTTATTGCAGAGGGGTTTTGTTTATTGATGAATTGGTGTTGGGGTAGAAAAAGATTCCACCACAAACCAATATCTTTACATCCCCAACATAAACTGGGGTGAACCGCCAATTTCTGCCGAAAGGACTCATCGTATAAGAACCATGCCATCCCTCCAAAATTTTTGTAAGCCTCCAATACTATGGCCACATGTTAAAACAATCCCATGCTTTTTCAGGGCGCTTTTCACAAATAATGCTAGGATATACACAGAAAGCCTGTAACCAGTTATTAAATCACGAGTGACAGGCCTGCATCTGTCCTCCTCTGACTTGTCATCTTTCTTGTCATTTTTAAGTAAAAATTCCTTTGTAGAAGGAAGGAGAGATAACAAGTCAACAAAATCCCCAGGGCAGATTTTATCCTTGATCCCTGAAGATAAATGAAAACCTAGTGGAGATAAAACACAAGACATGGACTCTTTCAAACATACTTCAGGGATATTGGATAAATCCTGGGAGGTGACATCAGCATTAAGATCAGGAACAGGTAAAACATTATTACTAACAGCAGAATCCAGTACATTAGTGTTGCAGATGTTAGGAGAGACAGCAGAATTCCAAACAGCTGCAGCAGTGACAGGAGGCACAGAGCTATAAACTAAAGGCATACTAACCCAAAAGTTATCAAGTAGGGAAGCTAAGGATGTGGATAAAGCAGTAAGACTTTGAAATTGAGCAGACTCACCATCCTTCTGAACTGCTTTTTGTGCCATGTGAGGAGAGCACACAACTGGAATTTGTTGTGCCTCTTGATCTAGACTGATGCCATCTGCAGCTGCTTGTGTGCCTCGCTGTTCCCAAGGTGAAGCTGCGGTGGTGGTGTGCCGCGCCATCCCTGTGACAAGCCTGGAGCTGTCCCAGGTGCCGAGGGGCCGGAGCGTCCTGTTGCTGCAGTGACCAATCTGTCAGTTCCGTCATTGGGGGGGCGGAGCCACTCGTAATTGTCCTGCAGGGGAAGCCTCACCCACAGCTATAGAGACACCATCCCATGAGTGTGGGGGGCCTTTAAACAGGCTTCCCCTTTGCTTCCATTCTGCAGCAGGACAACAACCCCAAACATATCACCAATGTCAATAAGAACTATCTTCAGTGTAAAAAAGAACAAGGAGTCCTGGAAGTGATGGTTTGGCCCCCACAGAGCCCTGATCTCAACATCATCAAGTATTTCTGGGATTATGTGAAGAGACAGAAGGATGTGAGGCAGCCTACATCCACAGAAGACCTGTAGCTAGTTCTTCAAGATGTTTGGAACAACCTACTTGCCAAGTTTCTTCAAAAACTGTATGCAAGTGCACTTAGAAGAACTGATGCTGTATGTGGTGTTTACACCAAATATTGATTTGATTTGGATTTTCCTTCTGCTCATTTGCTTCCCATTTTGTTAATTTATAAATTAAAAAAACTATTAACACTTCTATTTCTGATAGCATTCTGAATTTACAGTATGTTTTCACAACTGCCTAAAACATTTGCACAGTACTATCCTTTAAAACTTTGTTTCAATACACAGCATTTGTTTAATTACTAACAGCACATAATAAAAATATCTACTTATATTGAAAGTAATAAGAAGTAAAATGTTGATTGTGGGAACAATACAACTGTTTTTAAGGGTTGTGATGGAAGTATCTGTCCTGGTCTAGGTGATGGTTCCTATTTGCTTCAGTAGCAGCACTACAATAAAACAGAAGAGATTTTGCAAGTCCTGGTGCCGCAATAGCTCAGCATGTGCAGTGGAGATGCAGCCTTCCAGGGTCATCAGTACCTCCCCACCTCTCCATTCACCCCTGGAAGGTGTTCATTTCAAATAATTTCAATGGGCTTAAATCATGCCGAACAGCACCAAAAAGTAGTCGTGCTACTTTAACCTCCTTAGCGGTGTTCCCAAGTGTAGCTCGGGGTAAAATTTGAGTACCAAGATCCGTAACCCCGAGCTACACTCGGGCTTACCATGCGGCGTTGCTCAGGGAGTCCCTGCAGCACTTACCTTGTCCTTCGCTCCCATGATGTGTCCCCTGCAGCGTCCCCGGCCATCTTCTCTGGCCGATGCCGGCATCCGGCTTCCGTGTTCCAGTCCCTGTGACGTCGGGATGTACGGGCGCCAGAACCGGCGGCAAATTTGAAATTTTTAAAAAGATTATTACATAGTAAAACATTGCTGTTTCAATGCATTTCACATACATTTTGTCCCGAGTGCTTTGTCCTGTGCCCTGCCTGCATTTTGACTGTTCTTTCTGCCTGGAAACTTAGAAAAGTCCATGGCGTCCAAAAAGCGTCCCTTTACGTCAAAATCGGTTTTAGACCAGCTAGAGAACAGCAATCGTAAATCAGAACCACTTGCAGAATTGAGTGATAATGATTCGTGGGGAAATTCGTCATCAGACACTGAAAACGCTTTTGCGACTTTGCTCAGCGATGTGCAAATTTGCCTCTGTATTTCAACTTTCAGTGTTTTTGGTTTGATTATATTATTGAATTAAATTTATTATTATATTATTTTTTATGATCATTTATTAAATTATAATTTATGATTTTGTGTTTCAAATTTTATCCTACCCGGGATGTTTACTAGACTCTTACAGCCTACTATAAAAAACTACATATTTCCATGCAAAAACATGGTACCGCTTTCAGCACAAAAAATCGGAAATAATCATACCGCTAGGGAGGTTAAAAAACATATAGCAATCAGAGAACTGCATTCTGGTGTGAATTTACTCCCTGTGTGACATTTACTGTAGGAATATAAAATGTGTATCATAGATATGAGTAAATTTACTGTATGTATATACAGTAAATTTACTCATATCTATGATACACACATTTTATATTCCTACAGTATATTCATGCATGTGAAGTTGGCATTCATAGTGGGCCAGAAGAACTACATATTTTACATACCAAAATGACTCCTTACTATGTTAATTTATATACAAGGTAATTACCTTACCTTTGTTATGTTGGGTTAACCTGTTTTTGGGTACATATGTGGAGAGGCAGGGGACGTTTCAGAGCAGGTTATTTGCAAACAGATTGGGAAAAGTCTTAAATATTCATGGTGTGCTTGTTTATGATGAAGAGAGCAGATTTGCCATGAACAAGACAAGTAGTATCTATTTAACTTTTTAATTAAAATCTACGCATACAGCTATTCTGGGTCTAGACACATAAGATCAAACATGCTACCAAAAGTGGCCAATCAGAGTGCTTGCCATTGTACTGAATTGGAAAAATGTGTATGCCAAGGAAGCTTTTTTTTTTGGTTAATTTCTCATAGTGTAATGTGACTACATCCCATGTTAACAAAATGAGCCTCTATAGTGATTCCCCCACCCAGATTCCATCTTTTGTGATAAGAAATTGAATAGCAAAAACATGAAACTGTCACCGTGACATATTTTTTTTAAACCTTTCACTGCCAAAGCCATGCATTTTTTTTGCACACATTTTAAAATTTTAGGCCTGAAGATCACTTAAAGTGGAGCTCTATCAAAAAAGGGAAGCTCCGCTTGTTTGTATCCTCCCCCACACTGCCACATTTGGCACTTTTTTGGGGGGTCTTGACAGGTACTCGCTCCCACTTCCGGTTTAGTTCTCTGCGGCAAACTGAGCCAGAAGTTCCTTCCCCCTGCAGTCTTCTGGGACACTTCACAAGTCCCAGAAGACTATGGGACCAATCACAAGATGCAGCACGACTCGTGTATGCTCAGTAGGAAACCGGCTGTGAAGCTGCAAGGCTTCACTTCCAGTTTCCCTTACTGAAGGTGCCGCCATCAGAAACCCAGAGGCTAGTGAAGAACTAGCCCGGGTGACGACGGCACTGAATCCCTGGACAGGTAAGTGTCATATTAAAAGTGAGCAGCTACAGTATTTGTAGCTGCTGACTTTTAATTTTTTTTGGGGGGAGCCTGGAACTGCTCTTAAAAACCCAAAAACATTATATATTTTCTGACAGAGATGCTGTAGAATAAAAGTGTCACACAATAATAGTGCAACTGTTTATCGAACCCATATTTTCAGTAATGAAGACATTTAAATTAATTTTAGTGCACAGATTCACAATATAAGATTCTTTCTGCAAAAATGTAAAAGATGAGGTTGCATTGTGTAAATAGACGTCAAGCCTCAAACTTGCGTGTAACAGTTTTTGGTGTTTTTTTTATTTTAATAAACTTCTGTTTTTAATTTTTTTTCTTTCACTATTTTCTTTACTTACTTGTATTGCTGTGGCAAGAGGGCTGACAATTCCCCTGTGTGACAGTCCAGATGATACATTACTGTACACCTGGAAGTGATGCCACAAAGAAAGCTGACAGCTGGCTGCTATAGCAGCCAGGAGTGCCTGTGCTGCTGCCAACATATGAAATACATCAGAGGCAGTGAAATGGTTAAAGCCTAACTTTGTTTATTTCTGTCTTTCATCCCATTGAAGGGATTTTTCCTTATCTTCTGTCCCTGTGATTCCTATACAAGAATTGATGGAATAGTTGGGACAAGAATGAACAAAAAGCAATAACATTTCAGCAATGTGTTTTTGCTTTTGTCTGTGTCCATGCTGGAGTGATTTCACATCACTTCTAATAACAGATCAGAGAGGATAGGAAACCAGCGCATGTCAATACTAAGATCATGATAAGAAAATAAGGTGGTTAAACATTGGTCAGGATAGGATAGATATCAGTCTTCCAAGGGGGTTGAAGAGGTTTATGAATGACCTAGAGAAGATCTTAGTGAGATCCGAGTGCCCCAGTAGACAAAGGAGTTGATTTACTTAGGCTCTATTCACACTAGGAAATTTCAAAAAGCAGGCGGAATCACTGCAATTCTGCCAGCAATTTGAAAACGCACTGTGACAATGTGAAAATGCGCAATCGCATGTCCAGGTGCCATTCATTTCAATGACATCTGAAAACGCGGGGCGTTTCTGCTTGACAAATGCGCCGCGATCACGCAAACAAAATCGTGAGGTGCATGATGCCCAAAAATGGTTCCAAAACCTTTATTGGGTGTCGCACGTGCTGCAAATTTGTTTGCGAGATCGCCCCACGTTTTCAGGTGCCATTAAAAAGAATTGCGGTGATTCCGCTGCAGATTTGAAATGCCCTAGGGAGAATGGAGCCTAAAACTGTAGAGTGCGAAATCTGGTGCAGCTCTGCATGGTAGTCAATCAGCTTAGACTAAAAAAAAAAATGAGAGCTGATTGGTTTGTATGCAGAGATGCACCAGATTTTGCACTCTCCAGGTTTAATAAATCAACCCCATAGTCTCCAGGTAAGAACAGGTGTTTTTTTTTTTTTTTTTTTTTTAGACGATCCAGCAGAAACATACCCCCCAAAATTTTCACCTTACTCATTCACAAAAAAGAAAAAATGAGTGTAACCTAAACATAAAGATACCTAAACTTTATTAAAAAACTAAAATCCCCAAAAGTGTCCCTTGTTTTAATCCCATCATCAATTACGGTGCTAGCCACCCACCGACATGCAAAAAAAATGCCCATGTGGGACATGCAGATGGGTCAGTTCAGGTAATAGGCGGAGACATGGTCAATAAACAAGCCAGGGTCAGTTCAAGAGGAAGGTAGAGGCAAAACTGCACTGGTGTGCCAAAGAACATGAACACTGTTGCTAGCTGCACCAGTTTGGTGACACTGGTATTGGTGTTGCTAGCGATCAGGAACGTTGCTGCTGGCTGCACTGGCTCTGTTGGCACAGTACTGATGTGGCAGCAATCTGTGATACTGTTGCTGGCTGCACTGGCTATGGTGATACTGGCACTGGTGTAGCAGCGTATAGGAGCACTCTTTCTGGCTGCCCTGCTCTGGTGATACTGGCACTGGTGCTCAGTATCAGGAACACTGTTGCTAATGTACACTGGTCTGGTGACACTGGGATTGGTGTGGCTTGCAATTAGGAACAGTATTGCAGGCTTATACTGGTCTGATGACACTAACTGGTGTGGTGGCAGTCAGGAACATTGTTACTGGCTTCCATTTTTCTGTTAACACAGGCTCTGTGTGGTGATGATCAGGAACACTGTTGTTGGCTTACACTGGCTTGATTACACTGTACTGGCATGGCGTTGATCAGGAACACTGTTGCTAGCTACATTGGTCTGGTGATACTTGGACTAGTGTGGTGGCGATCAGGAACACTGTTGCTGGCTGCACTGGTCTTACGACGCTTTGCTGGTGTGGCTGCAATCAAGAAAACTGTTACTGGTTGCACTGTTCTGATGTCACTGGAACTGGTGTGGCTTTAAATAGGAACACTGTTGCTGGTTGCACTGGTCTGGCAACACTGTACTGGGGTGGCGATGATCAAGGACACTAGCTGACTGCACTGGAATGGTGACACTGGTGTGGCCACTGGAGCTAGTTTGTGCCCTAGTGGGCTCCACTTAATCGTATCTTAATGTTACACTAACAATTTACACAAACCAGTTTTTTTTGCCCCTACATGCATCACAATGTTGAATAAATGAGCTTTAACATTTCACTATATTACATGAAAATCACACAAATTGGGATATCATTTGAATCAACAGATTTTGTTGCTTTTATTTTGGGTAAAGATATGGGGTGCACAAACGTACAAGTTTGTGGCTGGAATTTGAGTCGTTATAGCGGGACGATGCCTGCTGCTGCAAGCATCATCATACCATTTGTTAGCACCAATGGTCATCTCTCTTGTAATAGCAATCGAAGCAGCTAACTAGGAGATTGATTGCTATTACAAGCAGTGGGAGGGGACATCCCACCCTCCCGTTGCTGTCTGTGGCTTTAACTGGATCTCCCGCACCACCAGGAGTCCCAATCAACCAGCTGGAGCTTCTGTCAGCTGATCATAGAGCCCAACAAAGACCAGATCAGCCTTGTTGGGCTCTATGTTGTGCTCTATGACCTTACATCACTTCTAGTTTACTCGGAAATACACGGCACAATTTTTAAAAAAGAAAAGCATTCAATCCCACTGACCTTGGTGTGGTAGAATGCTTTTATGGGCAGAGGAGGAATTTTGGGGTCTTATTAACCCCAGATCCCTTCATAAAGAGTACCTGTCATATGCCTATTGTTGTCACAAGGGATATTTACATTCCTAGTGACAGCAATATAAGTGATTAAAAAAGTTTTAAAACTCCAGTGTAAAAATAAATAATTTTTAAAACTTAAATTGCCCCTCCCCCCATGCTTGCACGCAAAGGCAAATGCATGTGTTGGTCCAAATAGTGATCGTCCCACACATGTGAGGTATCACAACCAATATCAGATCATGGGCACTAATTCTAGCACCAAACCTCCTTTGTAAATCTAAAGTGGTAACCTGTAAAGGCTTTTAAAGTGTCGCCTATGGATAGATACCATGTTTGGTATCTATTTACTTACCCTAGCATAATGTTTATATTTTACAAAACAAATTGGGTTGTGTATCGTGTTTTTTTTAAAAAAAAAAATTTAAGTTTATTTTTTCCCAAAAACCATGTGCATAAAAGAATTGCAAAACCTACCACTTTATTCTCTAGAGCCTCTGCTTAAAAAAGAGATAATAATGTTAAATACTGATTGCTACATGTAAACAAAAAGTTCAAGAAAAAAAAGCTTGGTCTTCAAGTGGTTACGTAAACACTGTGTTGGGAAATATATAGAAAAATATTTTTTTCACATTGTTAATTTTTATTCCAGATAAAAAAAACAAGGGTTTAAACATATATATCCAAATTTGCTACCAAAATAAAGCCTTATCTGTCCCCAAAAATCAAATCTATAATACATTAGGGTAGACTTCAAAACCTAAAATATATAATGTGTGGCACTGAGGCGGCATCATAACAAAAAATTATCTGGGACTCAAGGGTATTTAAGGAGAAAGAGGCTTAGCACATGTTGAGACAAAAGAAAACAATAAACAGTAAACAAATGTGCAAACCAGGGCTATGTGTGCTGCTGGTTGGCTCTAAGTTCCTGGTGGGTTGTCACTAACTGAGTCAGTAGCATCAGTATATCTGCTATGACCAGATGGGATAAGCTGTGTCTTGTAGGTTCACTGGATAGAGTTCCATGACACTATTCTCCTACATGTATGGAGGAAATAGAGCAGCACATGAAAACCATCCATTTTATTGCAAAAATGTAGCATATGCTGTAATTATTTTTCCCAGACAAAAGCTATAGGCAGGAAATATTAAGTAAAAGCCTGAGGGCATTAGCTGTACAATAGGGAACAAAGACTACCTGTTGTCACAGCAATGGTATCCCTTGGGGTAGAAATAATAGCGTTTTAATGGTCCTGTTTAGGGTTAGCATCTGTGGTTTTCTTCTCCAGCGTGTGTTCCAGGGTGAGTAGCATGATGACAATATCCATATTTTCTGTAGGCCTCTAACCAGTTTGGCCCTCTCAGATTGGTTGTAGTTGGCACCATCCATGGATATCAATAAGTAGCAGGAGAATGCTGGTGAACTCTGTATAGAAGAGTGGCACCTCGAGGTTTCAGGCATGCAGCCTTGTGGTGGGGAGGCTTGGTTGCAGGGTTACAACATTTCTTTAGGTACTGTGGCCAGGTAGTGTTTAATAGATCCAGCAATCTGACTTTTCACAGAATCCTGGTGTGGGGTTTTTTTGCCCATGTTTGCAGAGGTATTTTATCGGCTAGTTGCACTGTAGGAAATGAACAAGCAAGTCAGATACACTCCAATGACATCAGCCCTTACAAAGCTTTATTATTCCAAGACTAGATCACAGACAAGTCCACCCAGACCAAGTCTCACTCTGACATATTTCACCCAAAAAAGAGCTTAATCATAGAGATGACCTCTAGCAGATTAGGGATGGTTGGTTCTTGTTAGGGCCAAAGCTCTTCTCGTATACATTTAGCTGGCACCATAAGCATGTCACACCCCATCATTTTGTGTTCTAACAGAGACTGAAGTGTTGGTGAAATTCTGGACTCAAATTCAGAGAGTAGTTTTCATATCTGGAGTGAGCACAGCTCTCTGATAGCTGGTAAGACCAGTAAAGGTCACTATAGTTAGGGATGAGCTTTGGGTTGAACATTAGTTCGACTCAACCCCATCCTGTTCCTTCTGGACATATTTAGTCAGTTTACCCATCTGAACACCCAGCTGTAGCCTGTAGCCAGCACTACTGCCAGAAAATGACAGATCCTGGTGTTTGTAAACAAACCAGCCAGGCATTCTGAATCAATGAATGTTTGGTCAATGGCATCACCCAGAATCCCAGTTCTGTTCCAGCAGATGACCCCACAGATTTGTCATTTGCAGCAGGGATAGGAACTACTGAACATCATTGGGCAGTCAGTCATCATGTTGGCAGGTCAACATTTTCAGGCAGCAGGTCAGCATGACTGATGAGGATTTATATCACTGGACAAAGTGGTTGACGTTGGATTTACATTGGCAGAAACTGTTTTTTCCTTTTAAATAAAAGGAACTTTTTCACACCGTGATTGTTTTTAATTAAATTTTTTTGCGAATGAGTAAAAAGGGGTACTATGTATACCAAACTCATTCTCTTGATGGGGGGATACATGCAGGCACTTTCATTTGAAAGGGCTTCCAGATTCAATTAAGGCCCCCCCCCCCCCAACAAACCCGCTCATCCATTTTTGAAGGACAGGATGTGGTGATGAGGACCATTGGACCATTTCCCCTCAACATGGGGACTAGGTACCTTGTAAGGTGGGGGGAGGCTTTGCTTAAACCAACATGCCAAGATTCACAATATTAATGGTAAGATTATATTCTCATTTACACATGTGAAATTACAACTAATTTATTGCAATTACAACCAGCAGTGTGTCTGCAATTATAACTTTAGTGTTGTACTGATACAATCAGAAATTCCATAGAGAAGTAATAGATACCCTACTGACACAATCAGATGTCCACAAGAACACAAACATGTCTGCAGATGCAGAAATTGGTACCATACTGACATGCCAGAAACAAGTCTGCAGACACAGAAGCAGTACCTATGGACACACTTGATACAGGCCCACAGACACGGAATTATAAAGCATGCTACGTTACATTTGTGCTATGTGCAGTGTGTTGAGGATGTCGGATGTTCTTGGCACTGGGCATGCACCCAGACCAAGGAGGGAATTTGAACTTCTTTCCTTTGTGACAGCTGCAATTGTAACTACTTGCCAGCTACCTTGTTTGTGAGATTACTGTTGCATTCCCTGATGCTGCCCATATCTCTTGCCATAGTTGCTGGTTCTGTTATTTTTGTAAACCGCCTGCCTTTAATGTCCACCTGGACCTTGACAACTGCTGCCTGCTGTCTTCTTCTCTCTCTGCCTGTGTACTGACTACATTCACCTACTGTCTGCCTCAACCTCAGCATGAACCTCGACCAGAAACAGTGCCATTTCCTTTGGCCACTTTCTTCCTGCAAACTTCTTGATGGAATTGTGAATGAGGATATGTGGACATATATTTGGGATTGGCCGTATAAGCTTTAATAAACCAAACATTCATATTTACAATAAATAAATAAGCTATGTCTAGAGCATGTTTAATCACTTGTCCTCTGTAAGGTTTTACCCCCTACCTGAAAAGGCCATTTCTTTTGCTGTGCGGCACTGCGCTACTTTAACTATCAATTATCATGCAATGCTTTATCCAAACAAAATGTATATAATATTTTTTCACACAAATAAAGCTTTCACACAAATAAAGTATTTCATCACCACTGGGTTTTCTATTTTTTGCAATGTAAATGAAAAAAGGCCAATAATTTTGAAACAAAACAAACAATATTTTTAACTTTCTGTTATAAAAAAATCCAATAAAAGTATTTAAAAAATCAAATCTCTTCACAAACTCTCACAAATATTCTGCTATATGTCTTTGCTAAAAAAAAAGTATATACTGATTGATTTGTGTGAAAGTTATAGTGTCTAATTAATTAAAATTCCAGTATATATCTCATAGTTTGTAATTTTTTTTAATACAACTAATGGCAGTGATCAACAACATATAATGGGACTGCGGTAGTGCGTCGGGCAATCTGACACTGACTCGGGGGAGATCTGACTAACTGCCACTGACATTAATAATCAGTGCTAAATGCTAATAATATGCACTGTTACTTTATTAATGACACTGGGTAGGAAGAGGTTGACAAGTGTGATCAAGGGGTTAAATGTGTGCCTAAACGTGTGTAATGTGTGTACTGTGTGCTGTTTTTAGTAAGGATCTTGTTGTTTTTTTTCCCCTGCTTAGCAGGGAATACAAAAACAAGATCTCCAGTCAATTTACACAGCTCTGTATTGTTTACAATAACAGTGGTGTTCTGTGAAAGACTGAGCCAATCAGCAGGTCCCGCCCCTCAATTATTGGCCAGGACCCGCTGATCGGCTTGTGTTGTAACAAATCACAGCACAGGCAAGACGGTGGGCGTGCAGATCATGTACTAGGTACGTGATCCAGCACACAGAGGCCACTTTACCGCTGTATTCCTACATGGGGCGGTTGGCAAGCAGTTAAAGAAAACTATTGTGTAATTTTTTTTACTGATGTTGTCATCACTATAGACCGCACTGTGTTCTCCATTAACACTGCATGCTGGGAATTCGCTTATCAGGAAAGACCTCGGAACTGAGGTTTGCAGGCATCATGAGCGGTGATTATGTCCCATTAATGATGTTTTTGCATGGGTACATGGTGACATGACATGGGTGAATAAGAATCCCCCACCAACTGTGGCACCCTAGGCTTCAGCAAAAGCAGTCCCTGTATATCACCTATTACTTAGCAATTGCATGACTGATATCTAAGTCAGTTTTTCTCAACCTTTTTTTCAGTCAAGGCACCCTTTAAAATTCTGGACATTCCAGAGGCACCCTTTAAAGTTATGGACAGGCCTGAGGCACCCCATTCTAAAATGTAGGAAACTATTCTAATAGTTTTATATAATGCAGCAACATCCACACATGTAGGACACCCAACATTAGAGGTGATTTAATCTTCCAAAGCAAATACACTTTTGCACGCTGATACTGACTAGTATTCCCATGTTTCTCTTCATTAATGAGCTAATGTGACCCTAGCATTGATGGAGAGGAGTGGGGAGAGGGGGGTGGGGTTTTCAAACTATCAACCTATCTTTATCAACTGATGATGTCATTGGTTGTCAGGACATCGGCGGCTAGATCATAAATGGTGCACAATGAAAGCCTGTTGCTCTGTGTAACTCAAAGGCAGGCTTATTGCACCCGCTGGCTTGTATACAAGTTTTGGCCAGTTTTTAGAAATTTTGCCAAGGCATTCCTGAAGAAACCTCAAGGCACCCCAGGGTTGAGAAAGGCTGATCTAGGCATTGATGAGCTTTGGGAAAGAAATGGTTAATCTGTCTCAGTTCAACCTTAAAACAAACCTGATAATAATACCTAGCTTGGGTGAAACAAATTTGAGGTGTATAGTTTGCCATGAAAAACATCAGTAAAATACTTGCATATGCCACATGTGTACGACATGCAATGACATAACCTGAGCTGCATCAACAACATCAAGTAGGTTTACGGTCTGTAGTAGCAAGCAAAGTACTTAGAGAAACCATGTTATGATATGTCAATAATTGAGTGGTCATATTTGCTTTAGGGTATCTAACATATTTATCTGACTTATGATGATATATCCTATTATTCATTGCAATGCACATTTAGCTAGAACTTGTGCTTGTTAAATTTATTTTGGGGGTCCATCAAAAAAATTCACTGTATGAACATCACAAGTATCTGGACAGCTGACACAAATAATCATTGTATTGTGTTTTAGAAGTTTATTTCCTTTGATTGGCAGTGCCATCTAGTGGGCATAATGCTGTATTTTCCTGATTGAGGTATTTCCAGAAAATACAGCATTATGGTTATTAGATGGAGCTGAGAATTATAGATATACATATATCAGACACAATACGGTGATTATTTGTGCTAGTTGTCCCAATATTCATATTACAGCAAACTTTATTTTAATAACTAGACCCCTAAAGTGTTGTACATCTGTGCTAGGGTCATGTTAATGTATGCTCCTCTCATACTAGATTTCGATGCTTGAGATCTACAATGAAAACATATGTGATCTCCTCTCACAAAATGGCAACAAACAACTGGAGATCAGATCACAGGGGAAAGCAGTTACTGTCCCAGGACTGACAGAAATTGAAGTCTTGACAGAAGCGGACATTAAAAACACAATTCTATTTGGTGAGAAGAACAGGACAGTGGCATCAACCAAAATGAATACAGAAAGGTAACAGGTTTTGTAACCGAAAATGAAAAAATATTTTCATTTCAGCAGTTGTTTATTTTCAGGTGACAAGCAAAACTTGGTGAGTGTATTTGTCTCTGTATTTGCACATGACAGTTTTCACATAAATAAATCATTCATAGATACAAACAAGAGTTTGCTTTTAAAATATTGAATTCGGATGCATTAAAATTCAATGAGAACAGCTTCCATATCATGAGGACACCACGCCATGATTCCTCAACAGTAGCAATATGGTCAAATCATACCACTCTGAAGGAGGGCCGGGTGGTAGATGGAAGTTTCCAGGATGAGAACAGCGGCGTGTCCCGGAATCCAAAAATGGCCACCACGATACTTCCGGAAAAACGTCGATACGTCACCATGTCACGTGCCCCGGACGCGTTTCGTCACATCCGGACTTTTTCAACTGTTGAAATAGTCTGGATGTGACGAACCGCGTCCGGGGCACGATACTTTCCGATCCTATGCTGATTGTGCTGATACTATGGATCCTATGCTGATTGTATTTATGTTAGGGTAATTATGCACTTCTTATATTGGGTGCAGTGGATTTATTTATAAAGGTGTTGGAGTTCTGACATTTCACGATTACTGTGGCACTTTATTTTGTCTGCATGTGACACGTGTGGCACTAAATCATAATATCTTGGATAATACACTATGTTGAGAATCTTTTGTTTTTGAGGTATATGAAGATTTTCTGGAGTATACCATCAATCTTATTCGGGGATATCAATGATTGTGAAATCACCTGCAAGATTTTGTCTTTGGACTATAAATTGACTCTAATTTGATTTTAGGTGTAATGACACTGTATATGGGTTTGTTTTAAATAAATCACTATTTTTGTAATATTTTTGGTGTACTTCAGCGGAAGGACTGTTAAGTGATTTGTTTGGGATAGGTAGGTGAAAGCTGTTCTGTTATACTGTATGTAACATGTTCCCAAAGGTGAACTTATTGTTTAAAGTAAACTTTTCCTAAAGGAAACATGAAGGCTGCAACTAAACACTTTCTGAAAACGCTAGATGGCTAGCTATTGTGCTGACCTACTAGTTTAAGTCTAGGTTCACACCTATGTGTTTTAAATGGACAGCAGTCCATTTAACATGATTTCCTATGGGACAGATTCACATCTCCACGTTTTCACCCATTGCATTTTTTGGAAAGGGTCAGGGACTTTTTTTAATGCAAAAAGTTGCGTTTTTGGTTCTATAGACTTCAATGGAGACGCTGAAGAAAAGTATATAGTACGTTTTGATGTTTTTTTGATGCGTTTTGCATTTTAATCTGCCCAGCAACAAATAAAAAACCCACAAAATGCATAAAAAACGTGGCAAAAAATGCAAAACTCACAGCAAAACACACTGCAGAAACAGATCAAACTCAAAATGCATAGGTTTGAACCTAGCCCAGCCACACTGATCAGATTTTTTTCAGTTTTTGCCTTGCCACAAGCAGAAAAACAAAGCATGACCATTAAATCCGATGGAGCTCTTCACATCAGTCAACGTTTTTAAAACGTTTTTTAACTGTATGTTACATGTTTGGTGCAGTAAAAAACAAAACGCACCTCCCCATTGAAATGACTGGAAAATGCATCCAAAACACAGCACAAAAAGGCATAAAAAATGTACCTACTGTTGTGTTTTTGGAGTCACATGTCCAAATTGCACCAGTAACAAGGCAAAAATGCAGCAAAAACACATATGCATTTTTACTGTGTCTTTGCAACAGAGCAGTGTGAAAGCAGCCTTAATATTCTTTGTGATGCAGGGCATGATGTACCAAGGGATATACATGTATGTACAGTAAATTCATTAAACATACACAACCAGATTGTATCTACTATGTGCCTGTAATTCACATGGTCATGAGCTCACATAAACTGAATGTATTAACAAGTGTGGCTTGCTATGCAATGTAAGCTTCAGCATCCCAATGTATACACATTTACTGTAGCTGTGGTGTCCCTAGTCAAAATAATTTTCTTAGATGCTTTTAGACCCATTTAAATGTACATATCATGTAGGATTACAGATGTATCACGTGTGTACAGCCATATATAAAAGGACTCTTTCATCTGAGATTATCGGGGGCTGCCATAGCTGAATTCTCCTTTTGAAAATGCTGGTTTTCTGGCTGTCATTCTGATGCTTTGACTTCAATTATGTCTGGGATCTTTACCAGGAACAGGCAAGCAGTCCTGACGATCATTTTCATGGGGGTTGTTCTGCGACTAAAATATGCTGAAGTCAAAGTGAGGCCTCTAGCATTTTCAGGAGACTTGCAATGGTTTTCCCCATACTTCATGATGGAGTAATTTTAAAGGCAACTGTAAAAAAAACACTACTTTGTAAAAATAGGGGGTTATGTGCTTGCATATGCGAGTGTCTTTGCGCACGTATGCAGAAATTCACACACTGATAAATATACAAGAATCCATATGCTGCTGGAGGTTGTAATTATAAATATCTGACATCTGCAAACGTTTTCCTACATTAGTCTGACATACAGATTTTATTGGGTTGCTGCTTTGCTTAACATATGAACAGTTCAAAGTAAGCCAGTCCTATTTGCAGGTATGTTATGTTAACAAGACTCACATGCCTTAGCACAGCCTACTGGAAGGAAATGTATAAAAGCAGAATTATTTGGATATGTTATGGGGTTACTTGTGAGCCACAAAGGTAATTTGCTGTTATTGCTTTTATAACGTTCGCAGGCACCTAATCACATTCCTCATAGGTATGTGCAATATAATGATATTATGGAATAATACGTTGTAAATAGTGCCGCGCCCTTAAGATAAATGCATAACTTAATATATTTAACTATATGCAGTGTTGTTACTTGTGATAAATCAATTGAGATAAATTCTTAATCTATATAGCAATAATTAATCAATAATATTATACACTGACTACGTTTGCAGTGAATTATTCACATACAAAATGTTATGTATGAGAGAAAATCATTAGGCAATACTGCATGAAAAGAAAATTAAATATATGTATATGTGAAAAAATTAAAAGATAGAAAATGTGAAAATAATAATAGAATAAAAAAAAAGAAAAAAATATATAAAATCAAAAAATAAATGTCCAAAAGATGTGAATAAGAGTATTATATAAGTGTCTAAAATATTGATTGCTGTATATACAAAACTATAGTCAAATCCTTGCTTGAGTATTGCCACTTTTATGCGCTCACCTTCCTGTCAGCCTATTTCTAGTGTAACATACATTTTAATTATTGCTATATGGATTAAGAATTTATCGCAATTGATTTATCACAAGTAACAACACTGCATATAGTTAAATATATTAATAAGTTATCCATTTATCTTAAGGGCGCGGCACTATTTACAAATTAATATTCCTTAGAATTATTTGGATGTTCAATGCATATGACAATCCAGCACTGCACTGTATGCATTGAATATCACTGTATGACCTGCAAGTTAGGCTGGATGATCATTTTAAGTTCCCCGAGGGTGCATACATTAATTTCATTTGCTCTGTACCCTCTTTGTGAGATCTGCACTGTTCAATGGACAGTGCACCACAGTGTAGTGCTCGCACACGTGCTAGAGGGCACACATGAGCAAAGGAAAAAAGGCCATTTTAAAACTGCCTCCCATCCTCTTAAGTGTGCCATCCATTTGTATACAACAAGCGGATGGCAAGTAGTTATGCAACCTAGAATTATACTCTGCCTATAGGAGAAATGGATGCTTGAAATATAGAAACCTGAAGGCCAGTCCCCTGAAAGCTGTAACTCCCCACACCTAGTCAATTCTGCTTGGTGTCCTCCTTTATTTACCTTGTTCAGTAGTGGATGTAAGCTCTTTTAGTGTTTCCCCTAAGCTTCTGGGTTCATACAAGCCATCAGGCTTCAGGACATGCCCAGGGAATATAGGCTTTCCTGATTCCCACTTTTGTCAGTCTAAAGAGGCTGCACCTAATGAGACAGACTGTTTAGTGTGCGGGCAACCAGTTTGTGGTGCAATAGCACACAGCTTCAGCAGAAGACCCAGTAACTGCAGAGGTCGCTGCTTTTACTGTCTCCAGGGTGAGGAGCTTACAGGGGGATAGTCCTGCATCTACAATCATTCACTCAAGTGTCCAGACCACAGACTTCATGTCATTTGCCCATGAAACAGGTGTAGGAAACCCTCCAACAAGTCACCTGGAATACTTCCTTGTGAGAGAGTTGTTGCCCTAAGGCAGTGGTGCTCAACCGGTGTCCCGTGACTTTATACCAGTGAAGTGCATGCTCAGCATCAGCAACCCATTGATCATGATCTGGGCTTGCCAACCCGCCACTCCAGAGCATCACAGTGCATTGAGCCGCCAGCAGAGGAAGCAGGCGTCAGCGGAGAGAGCAGGAACAACATAAGCCATGGTTACCTCTGTAGTGCTGGCTCCTGTCCCAGGTGGAGTGATACAACTGTAGATAACCCCCCCAACTACTGGTGCAGTATCAGGGTTTGTAATGGCAACCATGCCCCATATTCCAGGGAGCCTATGCAGCCTACCCATCACATAATTTTTTTCACTTTGGACAGGAGGGGCAGCATATACAGGAACTGATCCTCTCCATGTTCCTCCTGCAACCGCTGAAAGCTGGCTTTTCCTTCTCTCCCTCCTGCCAGCATTCAGCGGCTGCAGGAGGAAAATGTTTAATATGTTATTCAAAATAAAACAAACATTTGAATTTCTGAAGCATTTAATTGCATTGCGGCCCCCGACTGATTACCAAATCATTTAAGTGTCACTCACTCTTCAAAGGGTTGAGCACCCTGCCCTAAGGGAAACATAAACGTTCATTTGTAGTTTAGTCTTATAGAGTTTTTTCTGAGTGTCTAATAGACTATACTGTGCTTCCACCTAGTGCCCTCATTGGGAAACGGTTCCCAGGCAGCTCCTGTTATTGTAATAGTTGCATTGCCTTTTAAAAAAATATTCAATGCTTACTTCATACCCAGTTACCATCATGTTGGTATTGTCCATTTATTCTGTATTCGTTTAGTAGACCAGAAGCTGCTTATTGCCATTTGTATGATTGTTTAAGACCTCTACTTTACATTTGTCATTTGTGAATAGTATCAGTCATGTAGGACAGTGGTGATAAGAGCAGCATATTAGCAGCTCCTGTCTTTGACACTCCAGAGAGAAACAAATGCGGAGCCAGATATGGACTTGGGTGATTGGATCAAAAGATTGCGGAGCCTGAGCTGGTCATCCAGGATTCTGTCTACTCAGCAGGCAGAACTGGCCCTTAATGCCTTAGAGGGGAAGCAAGGAATTTAAAGGATAAGGTCACCTTTTGTAACATGTTACACCCATATTAAAAAAAAAAAAAAAAAAGTGGCCCGGCCATGTCACTCATTCATAGTATTCTGTGAATAGGAAAACAAGTTCCGACAGCCTTTGTGGCTGTCGGCTTGTAGTTCTCAATGGATTTCCATACCTTTCTTGAGCACGGTGTTAGTTATTTAATTATTCCTGTCAGAGTGTATCTGCCTGCATATATGATGGATACACTGACAGGTCTGCAGGAGTCCTGCATGGCACCAGTGATCTGCTGATCACTGGTGCTATGCTTTCTGGGCTCCCAAAACAAAAAATAGTAAATGAGCATATTTTTACCTGAAAAAAAAATGTGCATTTTTTTTTTGTTAAAAGGTGAACTTATCCTTCAAGTTCTGCACCATCCAGCAAAAGATCAGGAATCCCTGCATTAGAAAGTCAGCCATGTGGAAGCAGTTTATAGCAAGACAGGAACATTGGGGGACCTCTGGGCTCCCTTCGTCAGCGGGAAGCAGAGAGTTGAAAAGTACATTCCTTCTGGAATTACTAGATATAGCAACAGAGACACACAGGTGGCTGACAGAACAGATCATGTATGTACTGCTGTCTAAAAAGATCAGAGACATCTTACAAGAAAAGAAAAAAAAAAGATTGCAGCAACCGAAAGTTATAATTCAACAAACTGTTAGAAGTGGCCATAGTGTGTCAGGAACAAAGGTGCAGAGGCCTTCATGGACCTATGGCTGTCAAAGGTGGGAAACCAAAACCAAACAGGCAGCTCCATGGGAGTTGGCCATGCACAAACTGACAGAAGGTAAGGCTCAGCTTCAGACATTATCCTTTGTGATGCGCAGACAGCAATACTCCATTGTGAAGCAAGGAGGAGATGCCCCCTCTTGCAGGAAGCGTACACTGCCTCAGGGGTGGCCAAGGCAGGCAAGGTCATCATCTCCAAGCTGGGGCTGTCAATGAAGGCCACCTCCAGGGAGAAATCCAAAACATGGAACATTCTGCTCCTGTGAGTGAAACAGTGGGCCAGCAAAGTGGCCAGATTAAAGGTTGTGAATAAAGAAACCGCGGAGCTATTAAATCCTGGCATGACTGAAGGAAGGCATGAGAATAAGCTGTGGATGAACCTCATCCACATCCTGGACGGGTATAACTGGGCAGGAACACAGAAAAAAGGATGCAGTGGTTGCCCCACTAATAGAGGCAATGCTGTTGTGGCAGTGCTGAAGGAATGGTCCCACTGTGCCCTGAGGAATTGTATACTGTACCACACAGTAATGTTCCCAACGTGGATGACATGACAGGTCATATTGTCAATAGCCTGAGCCATCCATGTGTAAGGTGTGTACCTGCTTCAAGAGACAAGCCACGTGTGTGGATCTGTTCCAGGTGAACAAATTTGTTGAGACTGTGGTGATTTTGGTGTCAAAGGGGACTGAGAGCAAATTGCCACCTCTGACTTTGCACTTGTCTACCCCACTAGAAGTATTGACTGTAGACTTACTTCCTCTTGACGTGTTGCAAAGAGGATTAAAATCACATACTTGTTAAAGTAGACTACTTTACAAAGCTTGGGGTAGCGGTACCGACCCAAAACCAGACCACCAAGACAGCTGTAATATGCTTCTTAACCAGTTACCACCTGCCCATAGTAAATTTACAGCGGGCAAGCAGCATGAGCAGGCTGGATGATGAACATATACGTCATCCAGCTCTGGGACACAGAGTGGACCCGGACCCAACGGATTGCGGCTCCTGGTACCTGGTCGCTTTGAAGGGCTGGGTATCATGTGATTGCCAGGTATTCACATAATTTCAATGTCAGCAAAGGTGTTATGAATGAATTACATTCATAACAGGTGTGATACCTATAGTGATGCTGTGATTATCCTACAGCTAGCACATGGTACCAAGGCCAATCATAGCACCCTGTACCATGTGATAGCTGTGGGCCAATCACAACACACAATAGTAGTCACAGTTGTTATGAATGTAACCCCCTCCATAAAAAAAAAAAACCCTTATCCCTGTCCCAGAGTAGTACAGCATCACTATGATGAACATATGTTAAAAAGTATGTTGTTAAAAAAAAAAAAAAAAAAAGTTAAAAGAAAAAAAAAATCCACCTTTTAAAAAATGTTTTTAAACAGTCAGTACCCGTGCTCATCACCACACCAGTCATATGACAATGCTGTACTGCACTGGTGACAGTATGTTAAAAACAAAAAAAGTTATTTCTTAATTTTCCAAAAAATTGTGATAAAAAAAAATTACAATTTAAAAAAAGTCAGCATGCCTCTTACTAAATACCTCAGACTATTTTCCAAAAAGGGATCATCTGGATCTTGAGGTTAAGGCTGTCAGTGCATCAAAATTGATCATTTTTCAAATTTATATACAAAGTTTGTAGATGCTATAACTTTCACACAAACCAATTCATATACACTTGTTTTTTTTTCCCAAAAGACATTTAGCAGAATACAGTCTGGCATAAATGAGGAAATTTTATATGTTTAGAAGCAGAAAGTAGATTTTTTTTCTCTTAATTTTCGGACATTTTTGGTTTATATAGCAAAAAAATAAAAACCCTGTACTGATAAAATACCACCAAAAGAAAGCTCTATTTATGTTAAAAAAAAAAAAAAAAGAAAAAAAAAAAAAAAAGGATATAAGCTTAATTTGCGTACCATGCTGTATGACAGGACACCTGCCAGTTAAGTAGCACAGTGCTGAATAATGGTAATTTTCAAATAATCCCACTTGTAAACCTTCCAAGATTTGTCCTTTTGTGACTACATTTTCTGCTCAGTTCAAAACTATCACGAGAATAATTAACCAAAATTGGAAAATTCTTAAAGCGGATCCAGTTTTGGCGAGGATCTTGCCAGACAAGCCGGAGATTATATTCAGAAGGGCACAACCTTTGAGAAATACTATAGCCCCTAATATTGTAAATCCCCCTACTAAGACTACGTTCTTTAACAATATGGTCGGCTTTTTCCCGTGCAATAATTGTATCATATGCACATGTAATGGACATAGGAAAAAGAGGATTGATGATTTTACATCTACTAGTACTGGGAAGAACTACAAGATTAACAACTTCATATCATGCAATAGCCGATATGTGGTTTATCTTTTGCAATGTCCGTGTAAGAAACAGTACGTAGGTCGTACTACCAGGCGACTTAGGGACCGACTGCGGGAACACGTTAACAATGTGAAAAAAGGTTATAAAGAGCACTCGTTGTCAATGCACTATAGGACTCATCACAACAGGGACCCATCTTCCTTGACATTTGTAGGGATAGATGTAGTGCAAAACCATTGGAGGGGAACAAATAGAAAAAAAGCGGTTTCTCAGATGGAAACGAAATGGATTTACCAAATTGACTGTATGCGTCCCAAAGGACTTAACATAGACATGGACATTAATTGCTTCATTGACAACAGTTAATTCCTTATTGTCTCTCATCCCTTTCGGTTTTATGGTTTGGGTCATAGTGTAATCATTTTTACACATTTTTATATATTTTTACATTTTTTTATATATTAATTGTATATGAAGGGATATGTTCCTCTACATAAGTATATATCTATACGTGGTTTTAATTTGTTTTGATTGTGTGATTTTATATGTGTATTGCATTATATACTCATTATGTCATATATTTCTGTTTTTTGGTATTTTGAATGAGGGTTTATTAAAGAGTGTGGCATTAGCGGTGACCACCAGGTATAACCTCATTTTAAACTTGACCATTTGACATTTTAAAAATGTTTTAAAAATGTTTTTCGTATTGCTGATTAACATATTGATCAACATGCGGATTAATTTGTGGGCATATTGTTCATTTATACTTATATTTATATATAAGGCTTTGGGTAAGATGTCCATCTGATGACCAATTAGTAACCTGGTCTGGATGGTGTTTTCAATTGCCCATGAGACTGCTACTGATTGTCTCCGTGCACTGGTTGCTGGGCTACACACCTTTCCCTGGTGATCATTGTTATGCTGTCTATACCGTGCTGACAGCGCTCGCGCATGCGCTGTTTGGCGGGCTACATGAAAATGGCGCCCTATACGGAGACATGTGTTGACGGGAAAATGGCGCGCGATTACAGCGCATGCGCCACTTTCCCTATTTAGGGCTTACACTGACGTCCACTGCTGTAAGCTAACCCCCTATGACTACGTGCCTTCGCACGAAACGCGTCAGGGAGCGGCTACAAGCAGTGTGACGTCACGCCGACCGGCGCCACGAGGGCCCCGGCGGCTATCCATTACATATCCACTGTATGGGTCAGTATCCTTCCTGCCTCTGCCTGTATATTACTGTGTGTTTTTGGGAATAAATACCCCTTACCTATCTGGTATCACACTATTTGGCCTCCTTTGTTCTTTGGGCTCTGTTGGGAGTCCTTTACATCTGCAGAGCGGCCTTTTCCTCTAAGTGTGGAGTACACTACCAGGTGGCGGAGGGCTTTCTGTGACCAGATCTGACCAGATCTATATGGTGACCTCGGAATATCAGCTTTGAATGCGCATTTGAATTGCGCATTTGGTGAGTGCGCAATTTTACCTTTATTCACCTCATCCACGAATCCAGGGATTGGAGCTCTTAAAGGACTCTCTTGGATTCTGAGCACGTTATGGACTGAATTCATCATTTAGTCACCATTCTGCACTTTAATAGCACTTTTTATTGATTTATATGTATGCTTATCAGATATATTAGTATATTCATATAGCTAGCGCTGCACCTCTCCCTTGAGTGCTGAATAATGGCCTGGTCAAGAAGGGGGTAAAACCTTCCAGGGGTCAAGTAGTTAAACACTCGTATACACTTGCAAAACTTTCAGATAAAACCACCTAACATTTGACTTGCTCAGGTGTGAATGCAGCCTTAAGCCTGGTACACACTGCAAGCTTTTTTTGTCATTGAACCGGGTGAATGAATGGAACAAAAAATGGACAGATCACCATACCAAACACAAGCGATGGTGCAACAATCTTCCTCGCTGTACTATGGTATTTTGACAGGGGACTCCATCCACCCTCCCACCATTCTGTCGGGCAGACCATTTTTAGACAATGTGAACCCACGTATATTGTTGCTAATTGTTTTGCATTTGGAAAGTTATGTACTAACAGATACCTGTGGTCAGCACACAGACAAGCTATATCTGCAGTGACAACTGTTGGAAATATTGTTTAATATGTGTGTCCTTCCAGCTCCCGCTCTCATTTGATGGTCATCTTGAGACTGAATGGTATGGATAGCATCTCAGGGGCTGTCTCCAGCTCTACACTTACACTGTGCGACCTCGCAGGATCAGAACGCATATCAAAAACTGAAGCTACTGGTCAGCGCTTGGTGGAAGCTGCTGCAATTAATAAGTCTCTCACAGCATTGGGACAGGTATTCATATACATTTACACATTTATATACACACACATTTAGATTTACAGCTACTTTGTTTTCTAAATTGTACCTTGCCGATGACAGGCATTTAAAAAAATGATTCTGTACCAAAATCATTGATATGAGGCAAAATATGTTAAAGCAATTTATTTCTTTTGGCAAACAGCACCATCTAGCCACTAATCCAGCCACCCGCATCTTCACCAGGTTATTTATAAGACAAGAAATCCAGCAGGGAATAGGAAATTTAAATATGTATGAAAACATTAAAGTGGAATTCTGGCCCCCAGGCCCCTCCTCCCCCCCCCCCCCAAAAAAAAAAAACATGTAGCTGCTGACTTTTATCATTAGGGTATATACCTGTACAGGGATCCAGCACTGTCCTCACCCCAAGCCGAATCTTCAATTTGCTGACGCCACCATCTTGACTAAGGGAAACTGGCAGTGAAGCCTTGTGGCTTCACTGTTGGTTTCCTACTACACATGGATGAAGCATGCTGCGGCAAAAGGCTGCGAGGAGAGGCCTAAATTCCAGCTCAGTTCGCCACGGTGAACTGAGCCGGAAGTGGGAGCGGGTACCTGTCAAAACCGTGTACTCCCCCAAAAGGTAGCGGGGGGGGGGGAGAAAAGTGGAAGCTCCGCTGTAAGAAGCAATTTATTCCAATCCAAAAAATGTTAAATGTTTCATAAATCATACTATTTGCAATACCAAACAATCAGTTTCCAGTGTGTTATACAACTCTAGGCCTTCTTTTCCATTATGCATTAATACTAGATCTTATGTCAGCTAATTAAACTACTGCAACTTGTACTGATGCATTATTTAGATGATGTATTTTCAAGACAATCTGCTTGGTTGAATTGCATAGGCATCCAATCTAAAGGCTGTCCCAGTTGTATGCTGCCTTGACAGAAGGTGTTTAACAGCTTCGCTTGTTTTAGCACTTCAGCAGAGAGAGAATCTATAGCAGCAGCATTTATGCCAGGTTATTGAAGTATAAAATAGAAAATGGATACAGGAGATATACATTTTTAAAGCAATGGCCATCTATTTTTTCTAGTGCATAACTTTAGTAAACAGATATTTTCCAAAAAGTTGGTATTCAACATTTTGTTTTTTGCTAAGACACTTCCAGTTTGGACTGAAAAAGAAATCAGTAAGTATTTTAACAAGCTAGCCTCTACCACAAATGGGCATGGTAGTTTTGGTGGGACACACATGTGAACCACTTCAATAGCAGGCAAATATGGACGCTGCTCTCATATATGTAAAAATTAGCCTTTTTTGTTAGAAAATTACTTTGAACCCCAAAACATCATATATATATATTTTTTAATCAGAGGCCATAGAGAATAAAATGGTGGATGTTGCAATGTTTTATGTTACACAATATCTGTGCAGCATTTTCTCAATTTTTTTGGTAAAAAATACACTTTAATGAATTTTAGTGCACAAACACAATATTTTGGAATAATGCAAAAGAGGACATTGCATCGAGTAGATACCCAAAATGTTGCATTTTAAAACTGTGTATGCCCATAGAACACCACCATACTCTGATGTGCATGACAATACCTTGCCTTTGTGCTGTGGTCACTGTTTACATGTGCGTGTGGGACTTGTATATGCATTTGCACATGAGCACGTAGGATCGGGGTGCTTAAAAACATGGTTAATTACTGGTAACGGTCTTTCTGGGAGTCTTCCAGGATAGCTACATGAGATACTAGCTCATCCCATACAGGAAACACAATAGTAAAAGCCCCTCCCTCCCTCCCCCTCAACCTCAGTAATTAGGAAAGAAGACCATAACCAGTGTACATAAGGGGAAAACACCAAAAACCATACATCACAACATTAGGAAAAAACGTAGGGTGGGAATTAGAACGCCGTCCTGGAAGACTCCTGGAAGGACCGTTACTGATAAGTAACTGTGGTTTTCCCAAAGCATCTTCTAGGATGGCTACATGAGAGGATAAACAAGAAATATTCCTACCTTAGGAAGGGACCACAGCCTGTAGAACTGTCCTTCCAAAGGCAAAGCCCTGTCTGGAAAGAAGTTGCACACGGTAGGCGTGGTTATTCGACCAAACTGCTGCTCTGGAAATGTCTTCCCATCCCATGAAGCACCTGCTCTCTCTGCCCAGGAGGCTTGTAGAATGTGCATGCACTCCTAGAGCTTCTGAAATCTCTGGTCACTCTCAAATGTTATAACAAACATCTTTTGACATCTAAAAAACTAAATAATGTCTCCTTTTCATTCCTGGGGGAGCTGCAGAAAGAAGGCAATGTAACTATTTGAGAACAATGAAAATCTGATGAAACCTTAGAAAGGTACATAGGATCAGGTCTCAAAACAACCCTGTCCTTCAAAATGGTTAAATAAGGATCCTTGTAATAAAAAGACTGCAAGTCCTCCACTCTTCTGGTTAACAAAAAGGCCATCTTACTGGAAATACACTTCAAAGAACAGTCTAGCAAGAGCTTACATGGAGCCTTCGTGAGAGCGTCTAAGAATAGGGACAGATCCCATGGAGGAACTGTCTTAAGCACCCTAGGGATCTGTCTCTCTCTAGCCAATAGAAACCTTCCAACAAGAGCATCTTCAGCCAATCTTTGATCCAAAAACACAGACAAGGCAGCCACCTGTACCTTCAAGGTACTGACTGTCAACCCCCTTTCTACCTCCGCCTGCAAAAAAATTAGCACTATGGGATTAGATATATCCCACTTCCCTGATCTAGATCTCCAAGAATGAATGGTTCTCCAAACCTTTCTAGTGCAAAGCATTCTACTGTTCAGAAGGGTTTGAATTACCATCTCTGAACATCCCTTAGATTTGAAGATCCACCTGTCAGCCTCCAGGCCATCAGCTGGAAGAGAGGAGGCATGGGATAGGGAACTGGTCGTCCGAGAAGTAAATCTGAATGGTCCGGGAGAATTCAGGGAGGGGACACTGACAGGTACAAAAGGATCACAAACCAACTCCTTTTTGGGCCAGTATGGCGCTATGAAAATCACCAGGAAGTCCTCCAGGGTGATCTTCCAAACAACCTGCAGAAGAATTGCAAGTGGAGAAAATGCATAAGCTAGACTGAAGTTCCAACTCTGCGTCAAAGCATCTGCCCCTAGGGCTCCCTTTAGAGACTCTCTCTATAAACAAAAGAAGTCCTGGAGGAGACAAACAGATCCAGCTCTGGAACACCCCACTGATTCATGATCTGTGCAAAAACCTCTGCATTCAGTTCCCATGTTGAGAAAATCGGCAAGAATATTATCTGACCCCCTGAGATGGACCGCTCTAAGAGACTTCATACAACCCTGTGCCCAAAACAGAATTTCCAGAGCTAGGGCAAGTAATTTCGGAGATCTTGTGCTGCCCTGACAATTTAAATAACTCACTGTTGTGACATTGTCTGAAAAAACGAACACGTCCTGATTGCGGATGGAATCTGAGAAGGCCCTTAGAGCCAAACCTACCGCTAATAGTTCTCTGAAATTGGAGGAAGCAGCCTCTAGATCCAACTCCCAGGTTCCCTAAGTGTAGTAAGGACCCAAATGAGCTCCCCAACCTCAGGAGCTGGTGTCCATAGTTACTCTTATTGGGTTCTTCTGAGCCCAGGGCTGACCCCCAGATAAATTTTGTTGTTCTACTCACCAATCTAACCCAAAAGAATCGTCCTGTGGAAGATTTACTACTCTGTCTAGAATAGCATGATTGTGATCCCAGGAGGCTAGCAAAAAGGCTTTCAGCTTTCTTGAGTGAAGCTGGGACCAAGGGATGCTCGGACTGGCTGTCGTCATTAACCCAAGAAGCTGCATAATCTTTCTGAAGGATGCCAGGGAAATCGAAATCTGGGAAACAGAGTATCTGGTAACCTAAAAACCGTTTGAGAAGGATTCAGGTTAGACTTCTTTTGGTTTATTAACCAACCCAAAGAAGCCAGCTCTGTGAGAACTAGATTCAGATGCGATTCCAGTTTCGCTTTTGTGGGTGCAAAAATGAATAGATCGTCCAGATAGGGAATAATAGCCATGCTCTGCTTGCGCAGGATAGCCATGACATCCACTAAAACTTTTGTGAACACTCTTGGAGCTGAAACCATGACAATTGGTAGTGCCTGAAATTGCCAGTGTTGTACTGCCTTCTCTGAAAGAGTTGCAAATCTCAGAAATTTCTGGTGATCTTGATGAATAGGAACATGGAGGTAGATATCCTGCAGATCCAGAGAGGCCATGAAGACCCCCTGGAAAAGTGGATTCCTTACAGTAAAAATACTCTCTATTCGAAATCTCTTGTAAACGCTTTCTTACCAGAAAAACATGAGAATAGTAACCCTGGTATTGAAAATCTAGTGGAACAGGAATGCTTGCCCCTTGAGAAGCCAACTGTGAAAATCTCCACAAGGGCTTCTGACCGTTCTCTGTCTTCGGCGGTTTGGTTACCAAAAATAGTCGGGGCAAAGGAGAAGCAAATTCTAATTTGTATTCCTCTCTTATAATCTGAAGAACAAATGGACTTACCTCCCTTTGTTCCAAAATGTGCTAAAAAATGAATAATCTGCCCCCCACCTGGGGCCTGGCTTCACTTGTCGGTTTTGGGAGCGGGGTCTCTAGAAGTAAACAAGTCTCCCCCTCCCTTCCTTTTCATTTGGTCATGTCAAAAGCCGAATACTTTCTTCCCACCTGAGACTTCTTGGGGTCAAACCGACCCTTCATTTGCTTACCCCGAAAGGATCCTTTGGTACGAAAATTATTTCCTTTCACCAGAAATTGGCCACCCTTTTCCGAAGAATGAGAAAGAATAGTATGGAGACCTGAGAAAAATAATAGGTTGCCCTCAAACATCAAACCACAAAGTGTAGACTGAGAAGATAAGTCTCCGTCCCAAGCCTTAATCCAAATGGCCCTACAGGCAGAGTTCAAAAGAGCGATGGCTCTGGCAGTGGCTCTAAAACCTTCTGCCGCCACATCTACTATAAAAGCTACCAATTTAGAAATAAGGGGCAGAGCCTCCCTAACCTGGGCCATAAGCATATCTGCACAACGTCATCCAACTTGTCAACCCAAAGATCTAGGTTTCTGGCGAGACAAGTGGAGGCTAAAGCTTGTCCAAGGGCAAAAGCCAAAGCATCCCAGGCCTTTTTAATAGGGATTCAGCTTTTCTATCCATCTGGTCCTTAATAACTCCAGCGTCTTCAAAGGACAATCAGCATCTTTGGAAACCTGTGAAAGAGGGACATTCAGCCTAGGACATTTAAAGAAGATTTTCTCCTCAGAGCCAAACAGAAACCTCGGTTTATGCACTCTGGAAAGAAACTAGATCTTTCCACTCTAAGGATCATATCTCTTAAGGGATTTGTGTACTGGAAAAATTCTATTCTTTCTTTCTTTCCTGCAGACCCCTATATATCATATCCTGAACAGACTGAGGGGTATTTCCTCCTCAATCTGTTTGGAAGTATAAATCCCTAGAGCCCTAGGAAGAAAAAAGCAAGAGAGAGTACACCACAGTATATTGGCCCTTCTCATTTGTCCTCCCCTATCCCCCTCAACCTCCCTACTACAGGTGCCAGAAATCCCTACCTCAGCTCTGAATCCATCAGAGGAGGTGCCTGGCTGAGTGACCGTCCTAGGCTTGGAGGGCATCCGATTTTGGCTCCGCAACCTCTCCTCCTTTGAGAAGATGAGGGCCTCCGTGCTGCAGGACACAGGATTTCTGAGGCCACAGCCGCTCACTACCAAGTCCAGCACTCTGTGTCTCTAAAGCCTTCTTGTATTTTAAAAAATGGCACCTCAGCTTGGACTAGAGGGCCAGAAGTGCATCACCGCTCCACACCGGAAGTGCTGGCACCACCATCTTGGTATACCGCTCAGCAACAGAAGTGCCAGCGCCGCTATCTTGGAACCCCCCAGCCACCAGAAGTGACGCCATCTTGGAGGGACCCAGGAGAGGAACCACATGGTCCAGACACAGGCAAGCCAGGACAGAAGGGCAGCTCACCCCCACCCAGTTCCTGCAGACCTCCCCCCCACTCCGATTCATCGTACAATGAAAGGGCCAAAAAAGGATCTTCTGGAGTTGGTCCTCAAGCTAGAAGGCAGGAGCAAGATCCAGGTAGCACAAAAAATGAAGATCTCCTTTGGTGTGACTGTACAGAATCATCCCCTGTGACACTACCCACAGGCAGGACTCCCAGGACAAGAGAGGAAAGGCAGGAAATGACAATTACCCACACCAACAGAAAAACAAAAAACCTAGGGATGTGACCTAGAAGTCAGAAACACAATAATACTGAGGACGAGGGGGAGGGAGAGCCTTTTAAATTGTGTCACTATTGTGTTTACTGTAGGGGAGGAGCCAGTATCTCTCATAACCGTCCTGGAAGACACTTTGGGACATTTTTTATTTTATTTAAAACTTTTTTTTTTTATCAACTTGGTAATATGCATGACAGGTCCTCTTTATGGAGAGAGCTGGGGTCTATTAGACCCCAGATGTCTCCTTTGCCCTCTAAAGCATCTGAGCAAACTGAGATCGGTTTGATCAGGTGCTAATATAAGCCGGTAACGGCTTGTAAACAAAGAGCCAAATCTCACAGAGAGGGAGGAACAATGTCAGTTCCTTTCCCCCTGTGCATTGCAGCCAGCGCTGACCGTTGGAGCACTCTCGGGCTCTCTTATGGGACAGGCGAGCCCAGGAAAGGGGGGCACCCCCTTCCACCGCCTGTAGAAGTGATCAAGGGGGCTGTATAGCCACTCAAATCACTTCTACAATAAAGAACATTGCTAGCTGAAAATTTTGATACTAGGATGATGCCTGTAGCTGCAGTCATCATCCCAGTATCACCACTTAACCGCTTCTCACTGGGTTGACATCATATGACATCTTGGAGTCTAAGAGTAATGTCATAAGTGTGCAACTCATTTCATTGACATACAGGCCAAATGCACTTGTCAAATTATGAATCTCAGCAGCATCTCAAGCTGAAGCCATGATGATAAACAGCGACCCAAATGTTTTCACTCAAAATGCAAACATTTTTCTATTTAAATCCCATGTGAAAAAAATGTGTGAACACTGACTGAAATAATTGATAGATAGATAGAACCCTAAAAGTTATAAAAGAGTTCTTAATGTAAAACTGGAATTCTAGTTTTGGTAGAGTGAAAAGATTTCTAGCAACCATTACTCTGTAACTTTGGTGTGGAGGCCTTTCAACACATTGACAGGATAATGCAGAAGCTGTCAACAAGTATAGAGGTAGTACTGGGCTTACTTATTAGAACACCCAGCATGCTCTAAAACACTGTATTGTGGAAGCAACTTGTATTTAAATGTTTATATGTTAAATACGGATTTCTTACAAATATGTAGAGAGGGAAAAGTAAAACAAAACTGACCAATTACAGTAGTTTACCTTTAGTTAAATTTAGTTCACTAAATTTAAGACATGTTTTAATAAAATGTTTTCCATACATAATCTCGTCAGTAATAAGTAAGGGAAATGTAAGACTATATATTTTTAACTGTGCATTATCTGCTGTTTGACAGGTCTTTACAGCATTAAAGACAAACTCCATGCATGTTCCCTATAGAAACTCCAAACTCACCCATCTCCTGCAACCATCTCTTAGTGGCCACGCCAAGGTACAATATCTCAGATATTATTTGGCACTGCAAATGAGTAATACATTTTCAATTTTACATTTTGTACTTACTGCTACCACTTTTTTTTTTTGTTTTTTTTTAGGCTTGTGTTTTTGTTAACATTAGTCCTGATGTAAAAGATATTGGAGAAACAATTAGCTCTCTTCAGTTTGGCTCATCCATTCAGCAGATAGCACTTGGCAAGCCTACCCCTCATATTTTGAACGTGAAGACTGGGCAATGATAAAGCCTTATCAAGGGATGTTTACTACTTGCTAAATTATATACTTTATTTGGAAGCTAAACCACAAATAATCAATAGGTACTGTACATGTAGCTAAATGAACTACACGGGATGAGGTGATGAATCCAATAAAAGATGCTTTACCCAACATCATAAAACAGGGATATTTAGGTTTTCCTTTTTGACTGAGTGATCAGACAAAGCCTATAGTGGCAACTCTGAAATAGGGAATTGATCTATACTAGCCATGATAAACCATACATTTATTAAGAGTTAGTTATGTTTGTTTTCCCCAACCTTTTCCCCTCCCTGTTCTCCATCGCCTGATTTCTGTTTTTGGATTGGCACACTATGTACTTTGTGCACCTATTTCACAGCATGTTAAATCGCATTGTACTGGTACTTTCTGCTGATTGTTCTTGTACTCTCCAAATTAAAAGTAATAAAAATTTAAAGATTAAAAAAAAATATAGTTGCATGAACAAATCCTTAACAGTTTTAGTAAATTCATTTTCACACAAAGTGCTTGGAGTATAACTGTCAGAAAGTGTGAACCAGAGAAAGCTATATACATTGAATAATTAGTATGGTAGGAAGTATTTCAATAGTAATTTTTATTTAATGGCTTCCAGACCGACTGCCCGCACTGTACTGTGGACGGGTACCCTGTGCAGGCACAGCTACTTACTGGTACATTGTTGTCTGCAAATACACCCTGTTCCAAATTATTATGCAAATTCTATTTAAGTGTCACAAAGATTAAAATATTTTGTTTTTCAGTTTAACTCATGGATGGCATTGTGTGTCAGGGCTCTTTTGATCACTGAAAACAATCTCGGACACCTGTGATAATTAGATTGGCAGGTGGGCCCAATTTAAGGAAAAACTTCTAAATGAGAGTGTTCCACATTATTAAGCAGAGCACCATTTTCAAGCAATATGGGGAAGAAAAAGGATCTCTCTGCTACTGAAAAGAGTGAAATAGTTCAATGCCTTGGACCAGGTATGAAAACATTAGATATTTCACGAAAACTTAAGCGTGATCATCGCACTATTAAGAGATTTGTGGCTGATTCAGAGCACAGACGGGTTCGTGCAGATAAAGGCACATTGAGGAAGATTTCTGCCAGATCCATGCATCGGATCAAGAGAGCAGCTGCTAAAATACCATTACATAGAAGCAAACATCAAGGTGTAGAGTCCTCCAGAGTCTTGCAACTGTGCATAAACCTATTCGGCCACCACTAACCAATGCTCACAAGCAGAAACGGCTGCATTGAGCAGAAAAATACATGAAGACTAATTTTCAAACAGTTCTATTCACTGATGAGTGCCGTGCAACCCTGGATGGTCCAGATGGATGGAGTAGTGGATGGTTGGTGGACGGCCACCCTGTTCCAACAAGGCTGCGACATCAGCAAGACGGTGGTGGAGTCATATTTTGGGAACAGAGCTGGTTGGCCACTTTAGGGTCCCCGAAGGTGTAAAGATGACCTCTGCAAAGTATGTGGAGTTTATGACTGACCACTTTCTTCCCTGCTACAGAAGGAAGAACTATGCTTTCCGTAATAAAATCATCTTTATGCATGACAATGCACCATCTCATGCTGCAAAGAATACCTCTGCATCAATGGCTGCTATGGGGACAAAAGGAGAGAAAGTCACGATTTGGCCTCCATCCTCCCCTGACCTTAATCCTATTGAGAACCTCTGGAGCATCCTCAAGCAAAAGATCTATGAGGGTGGGAGGCAGTTTACATCCAAAACAGCAGCTCTGGGAGGCTATTCTGACATCTTGCATCCATTGCACTTGTGAGTTTTTGGACAGTTTCTGCTTGAATTTGCAAGACTTGTGAAGCTGCTATCAAATAAGGGGTCCTATGTTAAAATGTAACGTGACCTGTTAAAATGTTTAAAAAGTTAAAATATTGTTAAAAGTTTAATTGAAATAGCTTTTGATTTCACGAAATATGCTGCAAACACAACAAATGACAATTTTCAGTTCTTTACAACCTATAAAGTGCTTTGAAACTTACTGTGCGTAATAATTTGGAACAGTGCATTGTTATGTTTAAAAAAAAATACTGCTATCATTAGGAGGTTTGTTCAATAAAATTTGAATTGTACTCTTAATAGTTGATAACATGACAATTATGCTGACTGTTATTTACATCAATTATTTAGGTAAATGAGAAAAATATAATTTGCATAATAATTTGGAACAGGGTGTGTGTGTATATTGTGACAGTATGAATGGCAAGGTGATGGATGGACGCTATGTGTCACCTCGCATGAGGTCATACTTTGAAGTTTAGGTGGAGTCCACTCGGAGTTTTTGGGGTCACAATGGCAGAGGTGGTTCCGGAACGGAGTTTGTGCTCCACTGGTGACCACCAACAGGTAGTATAAATAAAGCAAGGCTGGAGCAAGGAAGTCGCTTGTGTGGCCCGGGACTCAGAGAACCATTCTGAGAGAGCTGTGCTTGGAAGTGATTGTTATACCACAAGAGACAAGGTTTGCTTATGGTTTTGTTGGTGACAGGGAGAAGCCCTTCACCAGTAAGAGAGGGAAAGCTCTATGTTTAGTTAGTGCCTGGATGGCAATGGTTTATTATGCCGTTTTGTTTGTTTCTGATATTTTTTGCAAACCTGTGAATAAAAACTGACAACCAGTCAGAGTCTACCTGTTTTCCCAGGTAAGGTGAACCCCCCCACCGGAGCTAACCCATATATATATATATATATATATATATATATATATATACACACACACACACACACACACATACACACACACAGAGATATATACAGAATGAGGAAAAGAAGTATTTGAACACCCTGCGATTTTGCAAGTTCTCCCACTTAGAAATCATGGAGGGGTCTGAAATTCACATTGTGGGTGCATTCCCACTCTGAGAGACAGAATTTAAAAAAAAATTCAGGAAATCACATTGTATGATTTTTAAAGAATTTAGTTGTCTTGCACTGCTGAACATAAGTATTTGAACACCTAAGAAACCGCAAGAATTCTGGCTCTCAAAGACCTGTTACTGTGCCTTTAAAAAGTCCACCTCTATTCCACTCATTAATCTAACTTAGTAGCACCTGTCTGAGCTCTTTAAAGACACCTGTCCACTCCACAGCCAGTCAGACACCAACTACTACCATGGGCAAGACCAAAGAGCTGTCAAAAGACACCACAGACAAAATTGTGGACCTCCACAAGGCTGGATAGGGCTACGGGACAATTGCAAAGCAGCTTGGTGAAAATAGATCAACTGTTGGAGCAATTGTTAGAAAATGGAAGAGGCTAAAGACGACTGTCAGTCTCCCTCGGACTGGGGCTCCATGCAAGATCTCACCTTGTGGGGTATCACTGATAAGAAAGGTGAGGAATAAGCCCAGAACTACAAGGGAGGAGCTGGTCAATGACATGAAGAGAGCTGGGACCACAGTTTCAAAGGTCACTGTTGGTAGAACACTACGCCGTCATGGTTTCAAATCATGCATTGCACTGAAGGTTCCCCTGCTCAAGTCATCACATGTCCAGGCCCGTCTGAAGTTTGCCAATGACCATCTGGATGATCCAGAGGAGGCATGGGAGAAAATCATGTGGTCAGATGAGACCAAAGTAGAACTTTTTAGTCTAAACTTCACTCGTCGTGTTTGGGAGAAAAAGAAGGATGAGTTGCATCCCAAGAACACCATCCCTACTGTGAAGCATGGGGGTGGTAACGTCATGCTTTGGGGGTACTTTTCTGCGAAGGGGACAGGATGACTGCACTGTATTAAGGAGAGGATGAATGGGGCCATTGAATGTGAGATTTTGAGCAACAACCTCCTTCCCTCAGTCAGAGCATTGAAGATGGGTCGTGGCTGGGCCTTCTAACAAACAACGACCCGAAGCACACGGCCAGGATAACCAAGGAGTGGCTCCGTAAGAAGCATATCAAGGTTCTGGAGTGGCCTAGCCAGTCTCCAGACCTAAATCCAATACAACATCTTTGGAGGGAGCTGAAACTCCGTGTTGCTCGGCGACAGCCCCGAAACCTGACAGATCTAGAGGAGATCTGTGTGGAGGAGTGGGCCAAAATCCCTGTTGCAGTGTGTGCAAACCTGGTCAAGAACTACAGGAAACGTTTGACCTCTGTAATTGCAAACAAAGGCTTCTGTACTAAATATTAACACTGATTTTTTTCAGGTGTTCACATACTTATGTTCTGCAGTGCAAGACAAATAAATTCTTTAAAAATCATACAATGTGATTTCCTGAATTTTTTTTTTAAATTCTGTCTCTCAGAGTGGGAATGCACCCACAATATGAATTTCAGACCCCTCCATGATTTCTAAGTAGGAGAACTTGCAAAATTGCAGGGTGTTCAAATACTTCTGTTCCTCACTGTGTGTGTGTATATATATATATATATATATATATATATATACATACATATACAGTGGGGCAAAAAAGTATTTAGTCAGCCACCAATTGTGCAAGTTCTCCCACTTACAAAGATGAGAGAGGCCTGTAATTGGCATCATAGGTAGACCTCAACTATGAGAGACAAAATGAGAAAAAAAATCCAGACAATCACATTGGCTGATTTGGAAAAAATTTATTTGCAAAATATGGTGGAAAATAAGTATTTGGTCAATATCAAAAGTTCACCTCAATACTTTGTTATATATCCTTTGTTGGCAATGACAGAGGTCAAACGTTTCCTGTAAGTCTTCACAAGGTTGGCACACACTGTTGCTGGTATGTTGGCCCATTCTCCATGCAGATCTCCTCTAGAGCAGTGATGTTTTGGGGCTGTCGCTGGGCAACACGGACTTTCAACTCCCTCTAAAGGTTTTCTATGGGGTTGAGATCTGGAGACTGGCTAGGCCACTCCAGGACCTTGAAATGCTTCTTAGGAAGCCACTCTTTCGTTGCTCGGGCGGTATGTTTGGGATTATTGTCATGTTGGAAGACCCAGCCACGTTTCATCTTCAATGCCCTTGCTGATTGAAGGAGCTTTGCACTCAAAATCTCACGATACATGGCCCCATTCATTCTGACCTGTACATGGATCAGTCGTCCTGGTCCCTTTGTGGAGAAACAGCCCCAAAGCATGATGTTGCCACCCCCATGCTTCACAGTAGGTATGGTGTTCTTTGGATGCAACTCAGCATTCTCTCTCCTCCAAACACGACGAGTTTTGTTTCTACCAAACAGTTCTATTTTGGTTTCATCTGATCATATGACATTCTCCCAATCCTCTTCTGGATCATCCAAATGCTCTCTAGCAAACTTCAGACGGGCCTGGACATGTACTGGCTTAAGCAGGGGGACACGTCTGGCACTGCAGGATCTGAGTCCCTTGTGGCGTAGTGTGTTACTGATGGTAGCCTTTGTTACATTGGTCCCAGCTCTCTGCAGGTCATTCACTAGGTCCCCCCGTGTGGTCCTAGGATTTTTGCTCACCGTTTTTGTGATCATTTTGACCCCACGGGGTGAGATCTTGCGTGGAGCCCCAGATCGAGGGAGATTATCAGTGGTCATGTATGTCTACCATTTTCTAATTATTGCTCCCACAGTTGATTTGTTCACACCAAGCTGCTTGCCTATTGCAGATTCAGTCTTCCCAGCCTGGTGCAGGTCTACAATTTTGTTTCTGGTGTCCTTCGACAGCTCTTTGGTCTTCACCATAGTGGAGTTTGGAGTGTGACTGTTTGAGGTTGTGGACAGGTGTCTTTTATACTGATAACAAGTTCAAACAGCTGCCATTGATACAGGTAATGAGTGCAGGACAGAGGAGCCTCTTAAAGAAAAAGGTACAGGTCTGTGAGAGCCAGAAATCTTGCTTGTTTGTAGGTGACCAAATACTTATTTTCCACCATAATTTGCAAATAAATTCTTTCCAGATCAGCCAATGTGATTGTCTGGATTTGTTTTCTCATTTTGTCTCTCATAGTTGAGGTCTACCCATGATGCCAATTACAGGCCTCTCTCATCTTTGTAAGTGGGAGAACTTGCACAATTGGTGGCTGACTAAATACTTTTTTGTCCCACTGTATATGGCAAATGCACACAAAGAGATCTCTTAGTAAAAGCAGCACACTTTACACACATTACATCATAGTTAGGCACATATTTAACCCCTTGATTGCCCTAGATGTTAACCCCTTTCCAGTCAGTCTCATAACTACAGTGACAGTGTATAGTATTATCACTGATCACTGTATCAATGTCACTGGTGATGTCAATAGCATTTAATTAGTTCCCCTCAGCATCAGTTAGTGTCAGATTCTCTGCCGCACTATCCCACAGTCCCATTATGTCGCTGATCACTGCCATTAGTAGTATTAAAAAAAAAAAAAAGTTCCAACACAGTGACGGAAATAAGTATTTGATCCCCTGCCGATTTTGAATGTTCACTCAGAAATGATCAGTCTAAAAATCGAATGGTAGGTGTATTGTAACACAGAGACAGAATAGCAACAAAAAATTCAAAAGAAATGCATGTCTAACAAATTATGCACTGATTTTCATGTTCATGAGGGAAATAAGTATTTGATCCCCTTCACAAAACATGACTTGGTACTTGGTGGCAAATCCCTTGTTGGCATTCACAGAGGTCAGACGTTTCCTGTAGTTGGCCACCAGGTTTGCACACATTTTAGGAGGGATTTTAGCCCACTCCTCTTGGCAGATCCTCTCCAAGTCATTAAGGTTTGGTGGCTGACGTTTGGCAACTTGAACTTTCAGCTCCCTCTACAGATTTTCAATCGGATTAGGGTCTGGAGATGGGCTAGGCCACTCCAGGACCTTAATGTGCTTCTTCTTGAACCACTCCTTTGTTGCCTTGGCCGTGTGTCTTGGATCATTGTCATGCTGGAACACCCATTCATGACCCATTTTCAATGCCCTGGCTGAGGGAAAAAGGTTCTCGCCCAAGATTTGACGGTGCATTGCCCCGTCCATTGTCCCTTTGATGCAGTGCAGTTGTCCTGTCCCCTTAGCAAAAAAACACCCCCAAAGCAGAATGTTTCGACCACCATGTTTGACAGTTGGGATGGTGTTCTTGGGGTCATAGGCAGCATTCCTTCTCCTTCAAACACGTTACGTTGATGCCAAAGAGCTCGATTTTGGTCTCATCTGACCACAACACTTTCAACCAGTCCTCCTCTGCATTATTCAGATGTTCAGTGGCATACTTCAAACGGGCCTGGACATGTGCTTTCTTGAGCAAAGGGACCTTGCGGGCACTGCAGGATTTCAATCATTGTCGGCGTAGTGTGTTATCAATTGTTTTCTTGGTGACTGTGGTCCCAGCTGCCTGGAGATCATTAACAAGATCCTCACGTGTAGTTCTGGAATGATTCCTCACTGTTCTCATGATCACTGACACTCCACGCGGTGAGATCTTGCACAGTGCACCAGACCTAGGGAGACTGACCGTAGTTTTGTGTTTCTTCCATATGCGAATGATTGCACCAACTGTTGTCACCTTCTCATCAAGCTGCTTGGCGATAGTTTGGTAGCCAAGTCCAGCCTTGTGTAGGTCTACAATCTTGTCCCTGACATCCTTGGACAGCTCTTTGATCTTTGCCATGGTGGAGAGTTTGGAATCTGATGGTTTGATTTCTCCTGTGGACAGGTGTCTTTTATACAGGTAACAAAATGAGACTAGCAGCACTCCCTTTAGGAGACTGCTTCTAATCTCGGCTTATTACCTGTATGAAAGACTGCTGGTAGCCAGAAATCCTGCTGAATGATAGGGGGTCAAATACTTATTTCCCTCATGAACATGCAAATCAGTGCATCATTTGTTAGACATGCATTTCTTTGGAATTTTTTGTTGCTATTCTGTCTCAGTGTTACAATACACATACCATTCGATTTTTAGACTGATCATTTCTTTGCGAGTGGGCAAGCATTCAAAATCAGCAGGGGATCAAATACTTATTTCCGTCACTGTATATCCCATCGATTGTAGATGCTCTAACTTTCATGCAAACCAATCAATATACACTTTTTGGGATTTTTTTATTTTTTACCAAAGACATTTAGCAGAATACATTTTGGTCAAAATGTATGAAGACATTTGAATTTTACATTTTTTGCATTGGGTAGGTTTTATAGCAGAAAGTAAATGTATTGTTTTTTTTTTATTTTCGTTTATATATCACAAGGAACAAACCCAGGAGGTGATCAAATACCACCAAAAGAAAGCTCTATTTGTGTGAAAGAAAATTGCCAATTAAAGTAGCATAGTGGCGAATAGCAAAACATGGCCTGGTTGTGAAGGGGGTAAAATGTTCTGGAGCTTGAGAATCTCAGCTGGTTTTTTTCCTAAACCTTTCCTATACAGAAATTTATCTGAGCAAAAACATTGGGCTGAAATAGAATTAGGAGCATACTCATTTTCTTTCTAAAATCCATATACAACTCAGAAGGCCAGTAATACTGTCTGAGCAGCATTCTCATGGAACTGTTCTATAATAGCATACATAACAGACTCCTGTACATTAGAAATAACTATGCCTCGCTGCTAAAGCTGGAAAACCTTTCCTTTATTAGGAAATTTAAGAAAATATTTATTATATCAAAAGGGTATTAGCATGTTCTGTGTCCTGTTTAATTTAAACAAGAATTAGAAGACATTTAATTAGTACAATAAAGGAACTTGTGCAATGAAAGATGGAATTCACTTGTTTAAATTGTGTGACAGGTATTCTGACAGCTATGAAAACTGTTCCCTTTGTGGCAGATACCTACTCAGTACAGACACTGTTTCCAAAAAAAAAAAAAAAAAGAAGAGCTTTTAAATAAAGACATCTACAAAGTCTGTATAAAAGTGAACACCTGCAAGCCTGCAAGTACCACGTGATCATTCTTTTTTGTAATACAGAGATGCTTCCTGTTTAGTTAGTTCCATTTAATGGAATTCTGATAAAATGAGAAGCATAAATACAGGGTTATCTTATTCCACATTTATCTCCTTAAGACATTGTCCTGTAATAGCTGGTTAAGTACACTCGTCTTTTTTAGTGCTTCAAGCCTTGAAAGATCTTCTCCAATAACCGGGAGCTCATCATTCTGTGCTGCTGTCTCCTCCTCACTGTCAGACAATGTACACAAGAGGGAATCATTTTCATAAGTGGGAAAGTAATACCTGCCAACAAACCAGAAATAGGTTACTTATATGTCATTCCACTGATATAAGTAATCTAAGAGAGAGTTTCTTTAAAGTGTATGTTACCCTAATTATTTTGTTTTCTATAGCCATCTTCACATATGTGTATTTTATAAATCAAAGTCTCTATCATGTTCATGTACTTATTCCATCTGAAGTACCTAGTTGATCCTGACAGTTACCTTTCTTCCTTGTTCTAAACTAACCATGCATGCACAGATAAGCTTATGTGCTCAATTGCATAATTTGGCTGGTCATTTAGAGTTACAGGACACTGCGCAGACTCACGGCATGTCTGTATTGGATAGATTTGTTCAGCCGCCACAGCCCCCAACCAATCACACCCTGCCTCTTGAACACACTCCCTGTTAAGCACAGTCTGCATCTTGCCTCAGGCTGAACAGACAATGGAATACAGGCACAATGCGGGTTATTTACTAAAATTGGAGAGTGCAAAATCTGGTGCAAGTCTGCATAGAAACCAATCAGCTTCCAGCTTTTATTGTCAAAGCTTAATTGAACAAGCTGAAGTTAGAAGTTGATTGACCACCATGCACAGCTGCACCAGATTCTGAGTGCACCAGTTTTAGTAATTCTACCCCAATGTGTCTGCTCAGTGTTCTGTAACCCCACCCCCCAATATCAGGAAGAAGAGTTACATGGTGAAATTATGTAACCTTATACAAAAAGGTAAGCAGCATTTCTAAAACCAACAAAAGGAGTTAGGGTGCCTGCATAGTTAAGACTATATTAGAAGGTGTCTATAACATTGTATGTTCTCAACTCCTTTAAAGAGGTCAGTTACTTGGTTCCATTTCAAAATTAAGCATCATTCAGTTCTTCAGTAAACTGGCCACATCACTGAATCAGATAAGACCTACATACAACACTACAACATACTTTTCAACATCACTATTTGGGCACTGTTGGCTTGCACCAAAAGTATTATTGCCCAAAGCTAAGTATTGGGCTATAGTTTGAATCAGGGATCTCTAAACTATGGCCCATTGGCCACATCCGCCCAGGTACAAGATTTCATCTGGCCCGCAGCTGATGTGCACAGATTGGGGATACAGATCAGTTGGTCTCTGCTGATGGGGACCCAGATGTAAGGGTGTCCATCAAAGCAACGGCTTCTCCTCCTGTCAATTCCTTGCCTTCTCTTAACTGAGGCACAAGATCTTAGCTGCTGTGCACACCACCTTTCCTGTTTGTCAGGAAGTAATCGATTGATGGATGGTCCTATGTTCCCTTTGACAGGCAGCTAGTGGATCAAGTTGGGATCCTGCTATAGGTACCCCCTGTGAAGAATGGTATAAACCCTGAGGCCTCTCTGGGAACTAACCACAAGGGTCCTTCATTTACAGGACATCTGCAGCCTTATGCAGAAATTCCTTTTGTTTTTTTCCTTTACTTCTACTCCAAATAAATATTCCTCAGCAGAGAAGACAAGGGTTAGGGGCAGGTTGGTGGATTCGTAGAACCGTGTGTTGCAGAACTAGGTAGGCAGGTGTGCAGTGTTGTCTATCACTCTAGGTACACTGATTGGTGAAAGAATCATTTTTTAGGTAGGGTGCTTTTTCACCAGTTAAGTTATAAGATACCCTCGGCCTACCTATTCCCTCACTTTTAAGGGTTCTGTTCACCTAATATACCTTTCCCTTCAGAATGCCTTCAATGATTGGTTCCCCTGGCATCCCTCTATGCTTGGGAAATTTTTCTTTAGTCTATCCATTGGGATGCTATGTTGTGAGGGCCCCCACAATTTTTCTATCTTTTAACAGAATCAGGGTATAAGGTTCCATAATGAGGAAAGGGCTGTACAGTCTAGGAACCAATCCTAAGTTTAAGAGAACAAGGCTTAGGCCTTCTCCCCTTTATTTTTGACTGGTTGGACTTAAACTTCTCTGTGGACTTCTGCTGTCCACACTTACCTAGAGGGATTTTTTTTTGTCTTGAGTGAGCCCAGTGAATTATTTTCTTCTATTGACCTAATAGCTGTTGATTTATTCTACTCTCATTTTGGTAGTGTGTTTTTTCCCACTTGTTATCTTAGTGAATTGCCTGTCTCTCCAGTTTCACTGGCAGGGGTCCAATTTTCTTTCAAGGAGGAGCCTCTCCTTGACAGTGTTTTTCCTTTTCTACTCTGAAATATCTAGTTGGTTTTGTTCATAGTGAAAGCTCCTCTGCATTTGCAGAAGTTTCCTCCCCATTTAGTTTGCTCAAGAGTTGGATTACTCATACACCTCTTAAATGCAACCCAAAGAGAGCTATCAGTGGATGTTGCCTACCCCTAAGCTGGACTGCTTTGGGTGTCCTGACTGTATGATATTTTGAATTCCAGTGTTCTTCAGTGGATAAAGAAAATATGATTTTGTTCTGTAGTATCAAGTCTACTGGGGGACATATTGGCTTTATATACTGCTTGTTCAACCAAAAACCCTGGGCTTCCAAATCCCCCAAACCTGTAGACAAGTCCTGTTTAGCATGAAGGGATACCCAAACTTTCCATATTGGGAATGTAAGCTAAACTTTGCGGACAACTGGACAGACAGCATCTCAGATGTCTGAGTACAAGAAGTGGTTTCTAAAGGTTAGACACTAGGGGGTTTATTTACTAAAGCTGGAGAGTCCAAAATCAGACTCCCTTCTGCATAGAAACCAATCAGCTTCTAACCTCAGCTTGTTCAATGAAGCTTTGGCAATGAAACCTGGAAGCTGATTGGTTTCTATGCAGAAGTGAGTCTGATTTTGCACTCTCCAGCTTTAGTAAATAAACCCCTAGAGGTCTGGTTTAAGCCCCCCAAGGCTTCATGTCTTCCAACTTTCCTGTGTCACCACACAGGTTAGCAGAGTTCCATGCAGCCCATGCAAGTCTTCTTGATCAAAGGGTTATTACCCCAGTTCCTGTAGCAGAAAGGTTTCAGGGATTTTATCCCAACCTTTTTACAGTTCTCAAAACAAAAAATGCATTAACGCAATCTTGGATCTCAAGGCTCTAAGTGTCTTCATTCAGACCAAAATAAATTTGCATGGAATCCACCAGATCCATCATAGCCTCCTCTCCAGTAAGAAGACTTTCTGGCCTCTGTAGACATGAAACAGAAACGTGCTCCTATTTTTCCAGCACATCAATGATTCCTTCCCTTAGCTGTGGGTCCATAAACTCCCTCCCAAAGACAGGCACTATTGGGTTGGAACAAACATGTTGCATGAAGTACTGACCCAAGAAAATTAGATCTTTATGGGAATATGTATCATTGGTTTCAGAAAAATAGATAAAGTCTTGCTTTATTTCCAGCTTTCATCGCCCCAAAACTAGTCACCAGATATAATCTCTGGAGTAGTTTCCCACTCCCATCCTTCCAGAGTATCCCCATTGTGGTTTATCCATATGGCCCCCTGGAGGGAGCTTAAAAAAAGGTTCAGCTGGATCCTGAACATTCAGAAGTTAGCACTGGAGCCGACTCATCAATTGGAGTATCTGGATCTTATCCAAGGTACATCTCAAGAAAATGTTTTCTTCTCCAGGAGAAACTTAAAACTCTCCCCTCCTAGACCTGGACTCAACAGATTCTTTGCTTCTGTATGAGAGTCATGAGGTTGATGTTAACCCCCAGGGAAGTCCCATTTGCCCAGTTCCACTCAAGACCACTACAACTCAACATCGTGTTATCATGGGATGGATCAGTTCAACCTCTGGACAAATCAATGAGCCTGTCACCAAGCACCAGGTTGTCTTTGGCCTGATTGCTCACAAATTAGGAAATTCTTCCTTCAGATGTCTTGGAGGTTCCTCACAATGCACAGTCCTAGACACCTAGAATGCGGCCCTTCACATGACTCGTAAAAGCAAAATAAAATTATTTAGGCCACTCTGAGAAAAATTGGAGTGTTCCCTATGCCTGAATAGGGTTATTTACAATCACAATACTGAGAGCAAGTTTCTTGGCCAAATTAGAGCAATAGGCTTCATGAGTTTGTGCCTCTTCTGGTTGTCTGGATTAAGCAATCTTTATCAAATTACGTACAGGATACCATTAAACTGCCTTCTTAAAGATCACCTATACTTCATATTAGAAATGGGAGAAGGATCTAGTGTCAGTCATTCAAAAAAGGAAAGAACAAAACTTGTACACATTTTCATTAAGGTATAGGGTTTCCAGCTTCTATATCTCTGATATATCCTGTAACCCTGTCAGATAGTTGGAAGAGTTATGAGTAAAGGAAGAAGCTCTGTGCACTTGTGGTAGCACTACCAAGATTTTATTTTGAAGCTTGAAATGCCAATGTATACTAAAAGCACACAAGAAGACATTCCCAATGACCTCCCATCTTTTATTTAATTACACAGCTTCCTTCAAGGTAAGCAACCTGCACTACTCTACCTCCTTAATGCTACATAATACCTTATTCCACTATTCTAAAGAAGCTGCATAATATTCAGCTTGGGTCAGACAACAAACACCCTTTCTTTTACAAACCAAATGGCATCAAGTGGAAACAGGAAAAGCATTATATGGATCCCAGTGGTGATAACACAGGGAGTTAAGGAGCTCTCATGTCCAACACCACTTGGATAATACTAAACACTATAAAGGATGCCTGCCACATTATGTCTGCCCAGCTCTATGTGACAATGGAAGAGGACCAAGCACCCCCGTATATTGCGTGAAGTATAAATGGAACCCTTCAGAGTGCTCTTCACAAATGATATGCCTTCTCCTACTGATATTGGAAAATATGCAGAACGTGAAGTTAGAGTACTGATTTTACTTAAAAGTTGTATTCTGGCTTTTAAAACATATCTGCATTACAGCCAATCAAGAAGCATTTTTTAGAATATAGTAAATGCACTCTCCATAATTCTATACAGTGTTCAGCATAAAGGAGTACACTCCAACAGATTTGTAAGAAAACCTTTACTTTCCTTTCAGAATCAACATTTTCTATGGGACACTATACTACATCATACTCTGCAATCAAAGGCCCGCATTTGTGTTAACAAGATTTGTTAATTTGCACAAATTATTTTTACTAAAATTCATTCAAGACCATATTGCAAAAATGAATACACCCCATTGAAAGCAAACCCATTCCCATTTCATGCTGTTAGCAATGGCACCACATTGAAGAGAAATGTGACAAGGCCAGAGAAAAAAAATAATTTCTTTACACAAGAAAGTTTAAGGCTACAAGAAGATCAAAAAGCTTTACTTATCAGTCACAATGCTGTAGCAAAAGTGATACAAACATTTAACAAAGATGGAACTGCAACCATCTCACAGAGACGTCCAGGACATCCACAAATGTTAACTCCTCAGCAGGAGCATTTTCTGATGAGAAGGGTTGAAGAAAATCACCATGCAAGTTCACTGCAGTTAGATAAAGAAGTAGAAAGCCAAATTGGGGTGTTTATTTCCCGTTACACAATAAGGCATACACAACAGAGGAATTGCATGCATGGGTGTCGTCAACAAAGGAAGCCTCTCCTAAAGCCCATACACAAAAAAAGCCCGCCTAGAATTTGCCAGGGCCCATGTTAAAAAATAACATGACTACTGAAACTCTGCACTCTGGAGTGATGAGTCCAAGATAAATGTTTTTGGAACTGATGGCTTCAAAACTGTATGGCATTGGAAAGGTGAGGAGTACAAAGAAAAATGCATGGTGCCTACAGAGAAACATGGTGGTGTCAGTGTCCTTCTGTGGAGCTACATGAGTGGTGCTGGTGTCAGGGAACTGTATTTCATTGATGGTATCATGAATTCACAAATGAAAGAAGATGCCACCATCACTCCGCACCCTTGTTCGTCGCGCACTTTTCCAACATGACAATGATCCAAACACTCATCTAAGGCCACTGCTGCATTTCTGAAGAACAGGGTGAACGTGATTCAGTGGCCAAGTAGTAATTGTTTTGGAAGAACAAGGAAAATTTACTTTTTAGGCATTTAACTAGACAATTATCTTAAAATTCAATATTTTATTCCAAAGATCAAAACATAAAAACAAAATCAAGATATTACATTCTCATTAAAAATTCACAACCAGATCACGACGAGAAGCCGAGCTCATTTCTTTGAAATGGCTGGTGACGCAGCGTAGTGGTTGGATGTCAATGAAGCCTCCCTCAAGATGCCACATCAAGATGCTGTAGGCTGATCATCTACTCTTATTGTGTTGAAGTTATTTTTCTCCCCTCTCCATTACCTTCCTGGTGATGGATGGGAGCTATATATATTTGCTATTCCATAGTTTTTTTTTCATGCCAAGGGAACCTATCCTACTGCTTTTCACTTTGGGATTTGTATACATGGATGACCGCTCCCCTGTATTCCAATAGCTTGGGGAAGCAGATTTTTCTGCGATTGTGCATTGCATGGTCCTCCCAGCACCTACAGTTAGGCAGGGAGGGCTGGTCTTTTTTGGGGTGGCTGACAGGCTCAGCCTGGTCACTCCTGTTGGTTAATTTCTTCTCAGACCTTGATCCCAGCACAGTTGTGTTGGGGTCTGTTTTCTAATGTTTTTATCTCTGTTTTTATTGACAGATAACACTGTGCACAAACAGACTATTGGGACAGATGGAGTATATCATATTCTAAAGTAATAGTACTTCGCTTTTCCCTGCATAGGCTATTATGGGTTTATGGATGATGCGGGTGGCCCCGTAATTTGGCAGGGGACCCCCTTCCACTAGAGGGCGCCTTGATAATGTTCTGTTTTATGATGGCTAATGTACCCATTGTGTCCTGGAATGTTAGGGGGTTGCACGATCCTCTGAAGTGCTCCATGGTCAGTGCATCCCTGCGCAAGTACCACCCAGGGATAGAAGGGCTGCAGGAGATGCACCTGACCGGGGACACGCTGAAATTTATTGAGTATGGTTGGGTCGGTTGTTCTTACCACTCTACTTATGCCTCGTACTCTTGGGGGGCTGAGTTTATTGGTCCACCGATCCTTAGATTTCCAGGTGTTCTCCTCTAGTACCAAACATGAAGGTAGATTTATATTTCTGCACTGCAGGCTATATACAGTCCAATGTGTTTTGGCATCGGTATATGTACCACCTCCTTTCTCTACCCTGGTTCTGCGACAGCTTGTAAACTTTTTGTTGAATAAACTGGACCTTCCTCGTTTTGTCATGGGTGACCTTCCTGGGGTAGTCCACCCTCAACTGGATAGACATCCACCTGTGGCCATGGGACCCACTGGTAGGGGCACCCTGCTGGCATGCTTCATTGTCAAGGTGGGATGGTTAGACATCTGGAGAGCAAGAAACCCTCTTCGCATTGAATTCTCCTGTTTTTCTAAGACTCATACTACCCTATCCAGAATTGATCTATGTTTGGGAACGATCCAGTCCAACACCTTGATTCATGACATCAGCTATGCGCTTAGGGGTATCTCAGATCATTCTTCCTTAGTTGTAGTGCTAAATGTTAAACCCATCACCTTCCTTATGTAGATCACCTTGGAAAATGAATGCATTTTGGCTGCACTTAACGTGTTACTAAACCCAAGACCCTGCATTCACTATATCTGGTCTCCCACAGTACACACATGGAAATGCGATTATTTTAGCAAATATAAACTGCTAAATACCTTTTCTCATCAGCAGTTAGAGCAGTCTTGTGACTTCAGCTGAGCACTGGTTAAAGCTTGTGGAAGGAGCTTTATCTAGGAGGATGGAAATCCCCTGACCTCTGTCTGGACAGTGCTGATTGGCATGTGCTAATCACATGCACTCTCCCAAGGAAAAAAAAAAAAAAAAAAAAACCTCTCTAGCAATACACTCTAAACCTCTAAACTGAGCATGTGCAGAAGGGCACAGTTCAGTGTCTTATTAGCCTGGGCATTTGAACAAAAGGAGGGGCAGAAAAGAAAATGCAAAGGATTAACCCCTTAGGTTCCACAGTGAGTATAACAAGCATGCTTTACTGCATATACAGACTGATTTTACTGTTGTGGATTTAGCAACAAATTCCTTCCCACGCTATCATCCTAACCCGCATTACCAGATTTTTCGTAGATAACGCATACCACCACTGGATGCTTTTAAAATGTTGGCTCCCGGGTATCTTTTTTTAGAGGAAATTACGGCAATTAAAAACTCAAGTAAATGCCAGGAAGAGCAGCTATCGTAGCTAGTGGACAGAAAGGAGTGGGACTATCTTTCAGACCCTTCAGAGGCCTCTAGGGCAGCTTGGATCTCAGCGCAGGAAGCTTAACTGAGTGTGATATGCTTGGTGGGGGAGAAAAAATGTTTTTACGCCAGACGTTTTATGAGGAGAGGAAAAAGACGGCCACCTTCTGGCTAAACTTGTCAGGGCAAAGTCTACCACTCCTGCGATCAATGTAATTTGCTCTCAATCTGGTACTCTACTAAATACTCCTGATGGGGTGATGGCGGAATTGGTATAGTTTTATTCCACCCTGTACCAATCTAAGGTTTCTTGTACCCCCGATGAACTGCAGACCTGAGTACTGTACAGTGTGTATTAGACAGTTGTGGCAGGTGCAAAGGACACTACTTGACTCACCTCTCACTACTGAGGAAGTCCAGGAGGTGGTGGCTTCCTTCCCGACCTCAAAAGGCACCTGGAGCAAATGAACTTCCTATGAAAGTATACTCACAATATGACGACTCTGTGCTGCCCCACTTGCTTACAACATTCAACAATGTGTTCTGTCTTGGGAAAGTGCCAGACTCTATGGCTCAAGTCACTATATTATTCTGCTAAAACCCCAACTATTGCCAATTCATACAGGCCAATTTCTCTATTGCAGACAGATATAAAAATCCTTGCTAAAATATTAGCCGGAAGACTAAACAAAGTTATTGCTAGTGTCATACACTCTGATCAGGCAAGCTTCATGCCTCACAAATCTACTGTCATAAACCTTCGCAGACTCTTCCTGAACATGCAACTCCCTCTGACAACATGAGATCGAGAGTCTTGTTATCATTAAATGCCAACAAGGCGTTTGACGGTGTTGAGTAGCGGTACCTCTGGGAGGCTTTGAAGTGCTTTGGCTTTGAAGATACCTTTACTTCATGGGTGCAGTTGCTCTACTACACACTAAGACTGTAATTCATATGGGTAATCTGGTGTCCAATTCGTTCTCCCTGGGACAGGGCACTCAAAGCTGCCACCTATCGCCCTGTTTGCCCTGGCAATAGAGCCATTGGCTGCCTGTATTCTGGTCTCTATGTCCATTTGTGGCTTTCAATATGGTGAAATATGCGATAAACTACTATTATACGCTAATGCCATACTGATTATATTAGAATACTCTTCCTCCAGCTTACAAACCGTGATGGATGTTATTGGCAAATTTGGCCGGTATTCAGGCTTAACCGTTAACTGGTCCAAGTTGGCCCTTGATGACCAACTCACCCCAACTCTTCCACCAGGGTGCCCGGTACCTATAATCTTTAGTTTTAAATACTTTGGCATCGTGACCTTCAGAACAGTCACTGAGTTTCCGGGGCTAAATATTAATCCGCTTCTTAAACATTTTTGAGATGAAATACAGATATGGTGGAAACTGCGGATCTCTTTAATAGGCAGGGCCAACTTGGTTAAAATTATACTTAAGCCTCAATTACTCTACTACGCAATTCCTCACTGGTAATTCCTCATAAAACTTTTTGCACTGTTAACTCTCTTTTCTACTCCCTTTTATGGAAGCGAGGCCCTTCAAGGATTAAGCTAGAACAACTCCAGCATAATAAAATGGCAGAAGGTATTGCATTTCCATACCCATGGCTCTATGATATGTCTACTCAACTGCAACATATGGTGAGCGGTATGACCCCCCCCCCCCTGCTGTTACTGCTCGATTCCACTATGATACTACCCTAGCTGTGGCCCTTCGTTTTGTTAACACACCATCTCTAACCAAAGGGCTGGAGTCGCAATCCTTTGCTAAACCAAAATAGGTCTTTTCTCACTTATAGGCTGATGGATAAAATTTGGCACAAAACCAAACAACTCCAGGCGGTAGCAGGATATACCTGCTTTAGTACTCTCTGACACAATCCCACGTACCCTGAACTAGCTAAGCTCCAATATGTATCCAAGTGGCAGGCATATGGCATCACCCATATGAAACAGGTTTTTGATAATGGCAAATTGTTACCCTTTGCAGATTTGAAATCTAAATTTAATCTCCCTCTGCAGATGCATTTTTATTATCTACATTTAAGACATGAGGTAATGGCCCAGCGGTTTTTCCTGACTTCTGCCTCTCCCCCACTCCCGTGTTTCAATTGAGTCAACAGGTATCCTCCACTAAGGGGTTTATCTCGAATTGCTACCAACATCTCCTGGGACCCGATTTGGATAATTACCCTTGCAGGGCATGGATGCCGGATGTGGGGGAACTGATTGGAAAACAATGGGAGGAGGCTATTTGCTGCAGTTCTTTGAATGTGGCGCAGCGCCTCTCACAGCTGTACCTACTGCTTACAGAGTACATTATACCCCCTTTAAAATGCACAGGATGGGTTTACTGGCTAATCCCCTTTATCCTAGGTGTTGAAGGGACTATGGCCTAGCTCCAGTGGAGTTGGTGCTGCCTCGCTTGTTAGGATAAGATTAGGTTTAGTGGTGGGGCTCTCTCCCTAGGACAGATCCAATTTGATATAGAATATGAGTGGTCATAATACTGTTCTAGTTATGATGCTTTTTCTGGTTTTGCCCTGTTCACTTACCAATGGGTGGTGGGGATGTTGTATAATTTACTGCTTACCACTTTATAATATGTTTGTATGATTTCTAAGAATCTGTACACCAATGCTGATTACCATATTTACTGTATGATGTTTTCGTGACACAGGTATTTTGGAAAATGTTTCTATGTTCTGTTCAATAAACTATGTTTGGATAAGAAAAAAAAAAAAAATCACAACCAAATCATTACATTGGTATTGTACTTTTCCTGTGGTATGCAGCTTCCTGCCCAAAGAAGGAATATTATGTGACTAACATGCTCCACAAGGTTTCATATAATTTGGTGTGCCGCAACCTACAAATACAGCCCTCAGCTCAACATGTTCACACGAAGTGCTTCATCAGGAGATTTAGTATAATATAATAACAAAATACAGAGAGATTAATTGTATTATAATAGAAATATGAAGTTTTTTTGTTGAAAGAACATAATTCTATTAAGAATAGTATTTTACTTACAGTATACCAATGTGAACACACAGTATAAGAAGTAGATAAACAGGTCTGCGGTATGTCCTAAATTGGAATGCGGGGGCAGATCAATAAAGCAACCGCCATGAAAGTGTGAGCCGAACAAGAGGGCCAAAAGATATTTAGACTTTAAACAGGTTAATATACCACTGTGATATCCCAAACTATTCACTGGAACGCAGTCTAAATGGTATATATCTCTTTATCCATACCAATAAATATCCAACACTGTGAACAAAGACGCTTGCCTAGGCTTTCAGCCTCAAAGCTTTGGGTGTGAGATTCCCGGGACTTCCGCTTCCTCCATTTGGCAGGGCTGGAGTGCGCATGTGCGGGCAGAGGGTTCGCGCAGGCGTGGTGTTTGCTGCTGGGCTGGATGACGTCAATGCCGGCACCATGCGGGTGTGTTGTTTCCGGTTGGGGCACATATATGAAAGGACTGTGGAGGGGAATGCAGGGTGGAGCAGCAGCGGGAGACGGCGATGTGGAGAGGCATGTCCCACTAATAACAGTGAAGAGGTAAGCAACCAGCCATAGATCTATATGGGCTTTCTATGCTCAATCCAAACCTTAATGACATTTAACCGATGTCTTAGATGGATGCCCACATCTGTAGCCCAATATGAAGGGGACCATGTGGCAATAAGACTAAATGGATATATTTCTTTGAAGAGTATATTAAACGCGGATTGTACACATATCTATTAGAACTATTCAACATCCTTGTTGAATCCATGTTATTATTGTACACATAGGCTGAAAATGCAAGTTTGGGAATACTTCTACATATCCCTATGGTGAGTGTTGGAACTGGGGACACATTTCGTTAAGTAAACAGTAAATAGTGGGCCTTAGATAGTGGTCAGAAGTGGATACACTTATGGGTTCTGATACCAATTAGCATTCTAGGGGTAGTGATTGTGAGCTTCTCTTCTTTATTCACAGTGTTGGATATTTATTGGTTTGGATGAAGAGATATATACTATTTACACTGTGTTCCAGTGAATCGTTTTGATTATTACAGGGATATGAACTGGTTTAGGGCTAAATGTCTTTTGGCCCTCTTGTTCGACTCAGTTTCTTGGCGGTTGCTTTATAGATGTGCCCCCGCATATGAGTTTAGGACATGCCGCTGACCTGACTATCTACCTCTTATACTGTATGTCTACATTGGTATACTATAAGTAAAATACTATGCTTAATAGAATTATGTTCTTTCAACAAAAAAAACTTTGCTTGTATGGATATTATACTAAAGCTCCTGAAAAAGCACTATGTGAAAAACATGTTGAGCTGAAGGTTGTACTTGTAGGTTGCGGTTCCACCAAATTATATGATACCTTGTGGAGTGTGTTAGTCACGTAATATTCCTACCCTGGGCAGGAAGCTGCATACTGCAGGAAAAGTACAATACCAATGTGATGATTTGGTTGTGATTTTTTAATGAGAATGTAATATCGTCATTCTGTTTTTTTAATGGTTTTGATCTTTGGAATAAAATACTGAACAGTAAGATAATGGTCTAGTTAAATGACTAAAAACGTCAATTTTCCTTGTTCTTCCAAAACAATTACCATATGACCAATTTGGACATGGCATTAGTCCATTTCCAAAATGTCCACAGCTCCACCCTGTGATGACATTCAACAATTACTGATATTCAGTGGCCAAGGATGTCTCCTGATGAGAATCCAATCAAACACCTACGGGGAATACTGAAGAAACAAGTTGAGCATTACTCTCCATCCAGCACCCAGGCTCTAAAAGAGGTAATTCTTGAAGAATGGAAAAAGATTGATGTTGCAATATGTCGCCAACTTTGTCATTCGTTGCCTAAAAGACTTGGTGCTGTCCTTAAAAATCATGGAGGTCATACAAAATACTAGATGTAGTAGTTTTTATTGTGGGGTGTATTCATTTTTGCATCAACTAATTGAGTAAAACTGAAGATTTTGCAATCTAAGTTATATTATTAATCTTACTTTCATGTAATGAGCTAAACAAATGTTCTATAAAACTTAGGTTTGTGAAAAATTTGGAAAGTGGTCTTGTGTTCACTGAGATATTGATTAAAATCTTACTTTTCAAAAGATGTGAACTCATTTATGCTGAACACTGCAAGTAGAGACTTCCTTAAACTGCTTTCCCACCGCCCTATAGCAGAAATACTGCTACAGGGTGGCAGGGGTGTGCAAAATCACACACACACACACACACACACGATTTTCCATTTCCGGGTAGGGGGCACGCGTGAGCCCTACATGTGCCGCAATGGCGGCCTCACCTATCGATCATTGGGTCCAGGCTGGGGATTTCCCGCCGGCCGGAACCCGGTGATTACCAACAAGGGAGAGACCTGTATGTAAACAATACAGATCTCTCCCCTGTCAGCTCCTGCACATTGCTTTGTATTGCTCTGCATAACAGAGCAATACAAAGCAATGTACTTACACAGTAAAGCACACACACAGCATACAGTAAAACACAACACAGCACACAGTTAACCCTTTGATCGTCCCAGATGTTAACCCCTTCCTGTCCAGTGCCATTAGTACAGGGTCAGTGCTTTTTATTAGCCCTGATCACTGTATTGGTGTCACTGGGGATGTCAGTGACAATTAGTCAGTTCCCCCAATGTCAGAATGCCCGCCGCAGTCTCACAGTCCCGCTCTAAGTTGCTGATCGTTGCCATTACTAGTATAAAAAAAAGAAATTCCAGTATCTATACCGCCATTTGTAGACTCTATAACTTTCATGTAAACCAATTAATTTACACGTATTGGGATTTTTTTCCTTTTAGCAAAGACATGTAGCAGAATACATTTTGGCCTAAATTTATGATGAAATTTGTTTTTCAATTTTTTTTACTGGACATGCTTAATAGCAAAAAGTCAAAAATATTGTTTTCTTTTTCTCATAATTGTCTTTCTTTTATAGCGCAAAAAATAAATGCACAGGCAATCAAATACCACTGAAAGAGAGCTCTATTTGTGGGAAAAAGGAACATAAATTTAATTTAGGTGCAATGTTGAATGACCGCACAATAGTCAGTTAAAGTAACACAGCGCTGTATCGCACAAAATGGCCTGGTCAGGAAGGGGGGTAAATCCTCTGGAAGGCAAGTGGTTAAAATAGCAGTTATCACTGACGGGGATCTTAAAAACATGACCTTGTTGGAAATATTGAAAAATAGATTTGAGAAATGATGCCTTTTGATATCTGAACAGTTGCTACGAATGCTGTGTCTTGAATGCTTACTGTGGCTGATCCCATACAGATCTCTCAGGAAGAACACTTATATGACTGTATTTTTCCATGTGAGTTATTAATTCTCTTTTCGACTGAAATTTCTCTTGACAGCCATGACATCGACACTGATGGATTTGCCTTCTAATAAAATTCACCAATTTAACTTGCTGATAGAATTTCAGTCCTGTCAAACAGAAAACAATACAAACCAGTGAGAAAAGTAGTTCTTGCATTGCTAGAGGTCAGTTAAGCAGATCAAGAACAGTCACAAATGATATCAATGTAAATGGAATGCATTTATCACGTTGCATTTAGTACAACTTGTCAGTTCTTCAGTTCTGCTTGAATTCTCTCATACATTTCAGTTACAGGAAATAGGGCAACTTTATTTCTTTGAGAATTGCTTAATATCAGATTATAGTACGCTAGGAACATTATTATAATGGCTAGTTCACAGCACAAAATTGCACTCCGAATGCGTTCCAGATGCCTTTTTGCTTACAGTTCACACCACACTCCATTCCGGTACTTTTTTTATGCATTTTGCGGTGTTCCAGTAAAGTTCTGTGTAGAAAAAAATTCAGCATGTTCTACTTTTTTTCTGCACCAGAACACACTGCAACTGACTGCACTTGTGTGAACTAGGGCCATTGGAATACATGGAAAAGACTGTGCATGCATTTTTGATGCAGAAAAAGCATGCACTGGACTGCATCTGGTGTGAACCAGCCCAAAAAAAAAAAAAAAAAAAAAAAAAAAAAAAAAAAAAAGTGAGCGATGAACTAATCCACAGAATGCAAACAAATAGTAATTTTGTATAGCTTGCTCATTAGGTAAACTGGATAAACAAAAATATAAAGAAACATATGAAAGAGAAAGCAAAATAATTGGCAAAGCGTTGAATACAAAGTCTGCAGCTGCCTTGGTGTAATCAATCGATACAGAACATGACTATGCCAATTTCGGATTTAAGTGATTAAAACAGTGTTACAGGTATTAGTGAACAGACTTATCATAAGCTGCCCCGATGTCCTTGACTACATTTTTCCTAGACTAGACTCACACAAACTCATGTGCTAGTGAGTCAGCAAAGACCATATTTGTTGAAAAGAGCGATGGGTAAAAACTATGAAAAGAAGAAAAAACTATAAAACTTGCCTCTGGAGCTCTATGTTTATAGGACAGTCATAGGAGATCCTTATAAAGCAAGCTTCTCAACATGTATAATTATGTTGTAATTTGGAGAACAGATTTGCCATGAATTCCTGGTACCTCTGCCCAGAAGAGCAGCAAAGCTCCATATGCACAGTATTTTCAAAAGATAGACAGAAAACTGCAGTTTTCCAGTACTTGGGTATTAATGCTTTGGAAGCATTATTAAGGCAAGCAGTAGGTTTTCTAAACACAGGCATAAAGACATATTTGTATATTTACGGACTATGTCAATCGCACAGTATACAAAGGGGACGTTTTTCCTACTATTTACGGAGTGGAGCCTTTATAAAGAGAATTTATTGCCCCCAACTGGTACTTTCTCTAAGACATGAGCCAAGAAGTTATCTAAAATCATACAATTTTTTCATCCAATATGAAACAACAAAAAGGCCAACCTTCTTCCTAATAGGACTGAGATTCATTGAGAGATGCATGCATTTATGGATTATTTCCATATATTGCTGGGCAGCACAGTGGCTAAATGGTTAGCACTTTCGCCTGACAGTACTCGGGTCATTGGTTCGAATCCTAGCCATGGCACCACCAGCCTGGAGTTTGCATGTTCTCCCTGTGCCTGCGTGGGTTTCCTCCAGACACTCCGGTTTCCTCCCACACTCCAAAGACATGCTGGTAGGTTAATTGGACCCTGTCTAAATTGTCCCTAGTATGTGTATGTATGAATGTGAGTTAGGGACCTTAGATTGTACACCCCTTGAGGGTTAGGGACTGATGTGAATGTACAATATATATGTAAAGCGCTGCGTAAATTGACGGCGCTATATAAGTACCTGAAATAAATAAAATAAATTTCCATTTACCATGCAGCCAAGGCCCATATGAGGTATAAATGGAAATATCCTCCTGCGCTTAGTATGGGTAAGTCCCTATCCTAACAGCTGCTAACACTCTGCCTTAACCAATAAGTATTAAAGTATCAAAACCAAAAATAGTGAAGCGCTAAAATGAATCCCTAAATACACACATAGTGCATATAATATTAAGTGAAAACCATAACTCATAAATAAATTATATCCGTGACATAAAAAAATATCAATATAAAACAAAATATATAAGGAAAAACTTTTCCTTGCCCTTAAATTAATTCTTCAAATCAAACATTAATAAAAAATAAAATATAAAAAATCCATAATATTGCGAATAAACAGTGATGAAAAAAAAAATATATATAAAAAACTGTTAATTAACATATATATATATATTTGTGATTATTTCTAATAATAAATGTGACAACCTAACAGAATAAAAAATATAAAAAAATGTGAATCTCAATCAAATGTACGTGATTATTGTGAAAAAACCATATATTAAACTATTACATAAAAAAATCACTAAAACTTGTGATATTTCAAATATGAAAAAGTGTCCATAAATGAACAAACACAGTCCATGCAGTAAGGTGAAAACGACACTCAGTGTTCTTCACTTCTAGTGCTCATAAAAAAGAAAGGGAAGAAATCCTCCAATGGCAGCAATGCCTGCTCACCTCCCCAACTCGACCCGCAAAGGGCCACAAGGCTATAACTCTCCTCCAGAAAATCGTTTGCTTCCAAGCAGCTCAGTAAGGAATCACAGGACCTCCTCTCCACCTCCTCTCAAACGTCATATAGGACACAAACAGAGCTTCCCATAGTGTAATACCATTTGTTTATTTAAGACACTCCATATAACAAACTGTTTCCACTCACATGCGTTTGGTTAATAAAATGCAGTCCTCCTCATTCCCTGGGTGCATTCACATGTAAAGAGGGAAACCAATATGGTCGCTGTGCTCGGACATCCGTCCCCACGTGACCGGAAATGATGTGTCTCTGGGCTGGCTGGTATTACACTATGGGAAGGAGGTGGAGAGGAGGTCCTGTGATTCCTTACTGAGCTGCTTGGAACCATATGAGGTATAATTCAACTTTCTTCTTTATGAGGAAATGAAATTGTGGAGTGAAATTATTTTATTTATTTTACTTACCTAGTTCTACTTTTATTTTCTGAAGATCAAAATGGTGAATATCCTAAATGAAGTTAAAAATACATATATTTGTTTAGCTGTATTATTTCATTGATTTTTGCATACATGTAGACAGTGATGATGATTTACCAAAATTGGAGACTGCAAAATCAGGTGCAAGCTGAATTTAGAAGTTGATTGCACATCAGATTTTGCACTCTTCAGTTTTAGTAAATGAACCCCAGTGATTCATCAATTCATATTTTCATCCCACCAATAAACGTGTTTAAGGTTAGTTTTTAGGCAAACTGGTTATTGTCCTATATGAATACAAAACTATTTATGTTTACATTTTAGATTAGCATTTTTTTTAGTTCCTTGATTTGCTAAAGGCAAATTCACTGTGCACTTTTGCAAGTGGAATTGCATTCCTTTTCACGAGAGCTTAGTATATATGGTGAAGTTTGGGTGTTCTTTACAAAGCTTCATTTTACAAAGAATACCCAATAATGTGCAAGGAAAAACAAAAAAAAACAGCATTTTTGCTTGCACATGATTGGATGATGGAAATCAACACAACGCCACCTCATTCACTAAGATGGAGAAAAAAAGTGCAACAAAATCAACCCCAGTGATTCAAACAAAATACTTTTTACATCCCTTAACCATGTACAGGAATGTCACAAAAGGGTTGCTCTCGCGTTTAAGAAACAGAAAACCTTTTTTGTGTGATCCACAGATTTAATTCCTAGGGACTTGCTAGAAACCCTGAATGTTATTGATAGACATATTTAAGTGTTGTTGCGGGTAACAGGATGTGAGAAAAGCCAGAGCTGCCTATTAGTGCAGTAGAGAAGCAATAGTTCACATTTATTAAAGCTATAACTGAATGTCAGGTTCAAATATAAATATAATAACTCAATTATTCTATTAAGATCCAACTCATTCATACTTATGTTAGTACTGTTAATAATTAGATATTAGATATTAGGTTAAGGAAAGCTTCTAACACTTAGAATATGGAAAATTCAACAGTTAAATGTAACAGAAAGCTCTGGATTTGTGGTGGTAAGGAAATGTTCTTTTTGTTTTTACTTTGCACAATATTTTGTTTAGTTAACTTGATGGAATATGTTAAAGGTTGTTTAATAATTTTGGTATGAACTGCATATCACAGGCAGCCAGAACTATGATACAGAATGCTAAACTGTACCATCCAGTAAAGAGGTGTTGTTTCTACTGTAGGATGAGATACTGGATAATGCAACTTTCACTTGCCCAAGTAGGATTTCAAAGGTCCGGGTGGATGGCAAGGTGCCAGTCACCTTAGATCCTGAAATTGCGCATCCCCAGATGGTGTATGAAAAATGGCAGTGTGTCCTAGGTTAATAAACAGCACCCTGCACTCTACCTATGCCACCACTATCAGGCTGTGATCTCCTGTCCAACGCTACCTGCTTAGTTATGGCAGTGACATCAACCAGCCAGTAAAAGAGCAGAGTAGTACATGGAACCTATACAGTATATGCTGTAGGTAAATAAACAGTGAACACGAACGCTAGAGGTTTTTGAACATCAATGCTGGGGCATGTTTTACTCCAATTGATCACCAATGCCAGGGGATCATTTTCAGCTTTCATGTATAAAAGTGTCAAACAACAACAAAGAAAAATTCCCAGCTCAGCTTATCCACCAGCCTGCAACCAACCAAATTGTCCTGTCTAACAGTTCACATTAAAAACAGGGGTTTAGTTTGCACACATTTGCAAATACACGTGTATGCTGCAGAGCCTCCTCATGGCACCCCAGTATTCTGCAGTTCCTAACTCTAAAAAAGTTTGAAAGCCTCCATGTCTAACAATGGATATTTTGAGGGCAAGTAATCCTGGAGGGAGCCCACCCCTCCTTAAAAAGGCACAGGGACACACTGCATATAGCACAAATGTCAGCAAAGGTGTCCAGTGCGTCCCCTCACCAATACACCAACAGTACAAACAGCAACTGCTCCAACCTGTAACTGGCCTTTGCAGCAAGGAGCACATGTGTTGCCGTTCCATGTGCTCCTTGCTGCAAAGGCCAGCTACAAGTTGGGGTAGTTGCTGTTTGTTTGTACTGCTGGTATATTGGTGAGGGGACGCACTGGACACCTTTGCTGCCGTTGTGCTATATTCTGGGTGTCCAGTGTGTCCCTGTGCCTTTAAGGAGGGGTGGGCTCCCTCCAGGCTTACCTAAATCTATCCATTATTATACATGTGCTTTTACTATGGAGGCTCTCAAAAGTTAGAGAGTTAGGAACTGCAGAATACTGGAGTGCCATGAACAGGCTCTACAGCTTATGCATGTATTTGCAAATGTGTGCAAACTAAACCCGTTTTTAAAGTGAACTGTTACACAGGACAACTCGGTTGGTTGCAGGCTGGTAAGTTGAGCTGGAAATTTGTCTTTATTGTTGTCTGACATGCGTCGCCCTTCCATGTGCTCCTTGCTGCAGAAGCCAGTTATAGGTTGGGTTTCTCCCCTTGTGACAGCAATAAAGATCATTAAAAAATAAAGTGTTAGAAAAAAAATGAAAAAATAATAAAACTGCAAATAATTAACAAAAAAAAAAATCTAAAAGCACCCCTGTCACATATACATTTAAATGCAAATACTCACGTAGATCATGCACTTGTATGTAAACTGTGACTGTGCCACACCATGAAGGCCATAATTCATGGTTAACTCTAAAACTGTAAAGGCTTTTTAAGTGCTACCCATTGACAATTTTGGATATTGTAGTTTTCACTGGAGTCCACAATTTTAAGGCTGGACATGTTTGGTATTTACTTGACACAACCTCATATTTTATACTTATTTTAGTGTTTTTTTTCCCCTGAAAATATGAAATTGATAAACAGTTGCCCAAATATTGCGCAACATTTTATTTTACAGGGTTTCTTTCATAAAAAAAAAATGTTTGGGAGTTTAAAGTCATTTTCTACACAAATTACAGAAAAATGAAAGCATTGTACTGGTAAAAAAATTGTTAAACACCCCCTAAAATCATGGGGACATTTCAGCACACTAGTAGGTTGCAGCAAATACTTTAGGCCCCACCTTTTTTATTTGCCCTAGTCCAGGGGTTAAAATTTCGAGTCCAGACCTACTAGCCAGTCACAAAACTTACTCTCCACCAGTTGCCCCAAGCAACCTTGTCCAGGTCAGCCCCCAAGCCTCGCCCCGCCCCCCCCCCAACCACGCCCCTTTAAAGCCAATGAAATTAAATTTTTCTTTAGAATAAAGAGTTCAAAATATAAAACTGTACACAGTAATGTATATCCCAGCTCCCCTGTACTCCATTATAGTGATATGACATGTATACAGTAATGTATATCCCAGCTCCCCTGTACTCCATTATAGTGATATGACATGTTGTATACAGTACTTACTCCTAGTCCCTCCGAGTCCCCCGCGGTGGTGGAGAGGGTGTCTCGTCTCAGCGGAGGAGAGCGGACCTCTCCTGCACCTGTCCCCTCAGCGGTGGTGCCGCAAAAGCCAGAAACCGGAAGTTGTAAGCCGGAACTCGGCTTCACAATGAGGCTTGGAGCGCAGGTGCAGTCGCTCCATGCTTCATCTGTGCTCGCTGCTTGCCACAGAGGAATTTCTCCTCGTATTTGGCAAGCGGGCGCGCGGCTTTTTCAAGCCCTGCCCTAGTCCCTCTATTCTCTCAAGACACCCCTGGGATACATACCTTCATGTGGCAAAGTAATTTTTCATTTGTATCTGCTTGCTTGTCACAAAACAGGCATACAGCAAAAACAGGAAGCTCCTCCCAGTCAGACCAGTCCCTGGTAAAAATTTGCAGATTGTAAACACTTTTATAATAGAACAGTGACTATGTTAAAAAAAAGATACATTTAGTTTATAGACGTTGAAAGCTGTAGGCACCCAGAACAATTAAGGGGAAATCATCCCAATGGGCACAAAGATTGAAAAATAAACCTGACTAAACGGTTTAACCCTCACCCCTTCTTTCCAAACCAAAAACATCATGGCTGAGTTGGACTTTAAATAATTTTCAAATAAAAAAATAAATAAAACAAAATTTCCCCATACTCTTCATTGTTGTCTCTAAATTCCCGATCATCTTCTGATTGAACAGTCTCCCAGTTCTTCCCTAGTTCCTTAAAGAAAAAAAAAAAAAGTTACGTTTTAATTTCTAAATATTTATTGAGTAGTTTCATGGCAACAGTATCAAAACAATAATCACAAATAACTAACAACTTAAAGTGGTCTGACCACAGAAGCAGTTAGAAGACTTCGCCACCTGCTTTGGCTTTAGACTGATAATGCAGTGCTGAGAATTTAAACCTGGCAATTTAGGGTTAAGGAGTAAATATTGGAGGAGAGAGAGTTAAATGTAAAAGCTTAACTTTAGGTGTTCAGTTAAACATTCAAGTGCTACTCTGCTCACCTGTTTCAGGGTTTACAACATGCCTGCTACATTTCTACACACATTGTAAATCTTTCCCAATAGCAAGTAGACTGTGGACCAATGTGTACCAAATGACGTACACAATTCTAGAGCATCTCTGCATAAGATCTTTTAAATCAGACCAACTGCGCTCAGTGTCCAAATTACTGATAAACGTGTACAGCAGCACTCAAACCACCCAATACCAGAGTACCAAATAAATATAAACTATGTTTTTGTGCTTTCACTTTAAGCATGTGAAACAAAAAAAACCAACAAACGTATGTTTGCAAACCCCCCCCCCCCCCGTAAATATCAAGTATAGAACATAAAAACGTCCACCATATAGTTCATCACCCAAGATGTGTATATAATGCTGTTAATTCACTCAAAAGCCTTGCATTCTCCCAGGTGAGTTCCACTACCACTGACACACTCAGCCTCTTACCTATGGGTGAGACCTCCAAAATACAGATTTTAAATCGCTCTACAAACTCAGATTTCAGTAACATAACATGGGGAGTAGTAAAACACAGGGTACCTCAGCGGAAACTGCATTCAATCATCCAGTTATCTCCTCTGTTCACAGCACCACAGGGGTCCGGCAAAGATAGGGACAATGTTCATCGTATAATGCAGAGTTTTATTAAAACTTATATTAAAAAGGCTACTCACAAACAAGATGTGCTCAATCGCATCAAACACAGTTACCGCTAACTTAGCCAGCATGATGACGTCAACACAGGCTCTTTCCCAATGCGTTTCATAGTATAGGACATTCTCAAGGGGTCAGTTCATTGTGCTGACAATTTACATTTTTTTAAAAACACAATGAGCTTATGAATGCACCACAGTAATATTGTAAAGGTTTTGGGAACCACAATTGGGCTTAGGGTTCAATGTCTGCTGCTGCTCCTAATTTTGAGATATGGATTGCGTGCACGCCGAAATAATTACACTGACAAATGTCCAGTATAACCACTTTCACATCATCATCTGTTTATTGCGGGCAGTGCTTAACCTTTTATACAAGGAGAACAATAGGGTATACGTCACTATTACGTAAATATAGTCACATTCTAAAAGGCACATTTTGCTTGGCTGAAATATGGGAGAAGTGCAGAAACTTGAGGCCCGTTAGCTCTTCCCTCCCCCTTACATATTCAAGGCCGTAACTGCAAAATCCTCACAGAGCAACGGGAGGGGTTGAGAACATCGCTGAACAAACAAGTTGAGGACTGCAAAGCCCAGCAGACAAAATATATACGCACAACACATATATTTAGAAATATAAAAAAGTATAAAAGTAAATATATATAAAATGTATATTTTAAACAGGAAACCGAATAGGCATTTTACCAAATCCATCACAATATGGCATCTCTGGCAACATGACAGTAAGCTACAGTACCATTTCTGGTATGGGAATGAGGTTCCAAATAGTTTGGAATGACAGTTCAGAAACAGTTAAGCACAACTAGTATAGGGTACCTCACACACAATTAAATTTAAAGTGTGAAAGAAAGAGCCAAACTTAAATAAAATTATACTAAATCAAACACCGCTTTTAAAAGAAAATCTAACCATTGCAGCAGACCCTGCACAGTTGAACATGGAAAGCTTCAAAGATGCTGTAGTCTGGTTTCTAAACAAAAACTCCAACAGTAAAAGGTTATTACCCATCCTAATATAATTATTAAAGGCATAATCAATCAAGGTACATGTTATTGCACGTAAAAGACAACCCAAACAAAAAGAAATCTTTAAACTCTGACAGGCTGGATTAATGCCTTCTCCTTTGCACTTTGGTAGCTTTGTGACAGAATACTCTTTGTTGCTGAATTAATTTTTCAATATAAAACAGTGTCCTTAACTAGCTATTAGGCAGCCTTACCAGTGAAAGGCAGAAATCAATGAGACATTCTGACAATGTTTCTTGTACAGCTCTCCTTAAAGAATGGTTATTTCCAGACTCAGGCCAAGAAGAGTAACATTAGCTGGAGAAGCCATATTTGACATAATTGGCTAGAGGTTTGAACTCGCTGTCTATTCGATGTGACCGCAATTGGTATACACGTAAACTTGCTAATGATCAGAAGCCTCCAGAGACTTCTCACCACACTTTCTTTGAACTGTATTTGCAGACCTTGTAGGACTGAGCAATTCAAAGAGGAAAAAGATTTCAAAACAGACAGTTTGCACAATGCAATGTACTAGTTTTGTTTATGCCATTTCAGCATATAAACTACTTTTGTTTAGATGTCAGTTCAAGCTTTCTATACTACACACAATGAATACTGATTGTGGGGCTGTCTTGAGAGTGTCTCTTAGAAAACTAATATATTGACAATACAGTTTCCTGCATCTTCTTAGCCTACCAAGTTGATATCTCATCAATTGCATCATTACTATATTTTAAACTACATTACCTAAAGTCTCAGGGGGGCTTGCAAATACCTCTTCATTATTACGTATATTGCAGATTATAGGGATAGCCTACATATTCTTTCAGTATCCTTGAAAGGATAAATTTGACTTTCCAGAAAAAATAATAAATGCACATATTTTGGACAAAAAAAATATATGCATTATTTTTTTTTCTGCAGGAGCCTGGGGTGCATTGCACCCCTGATTAGTGGATCAGGGGTGTAATGTCAGGCTTCTGCAGACAAGCCCAGAAGTTTTTTGACCATACCTCCATACAGGCTGTCTGTTTGAAAGCAGGGCTTGTGAATGGATGAGAAGAGTGCTCATCAGTGCCCTCACAGGTCATTTAGAACTACAAGCCATCAGCCACGGTGGCTGAAAATACTTTTAGCTCAGTCATTCATGATAAACTGTGAATGAATGACCCAACTGTGCGCGGAGCTCCTCACAGCCACACTTTTCATAAAGTGACATTGGGTGTGGGAAGAAGATCCCCTGCCTTCTGTCACAGCGAGAGGGGTAATTGGGGGGACTGGCGGCAGAAGCTGGAACATGTTACTTGATCCACCCTCAATACGTATGGAACATGTAACATGTTCCAAAAGGTGAACTTAGTCTTTAAGAGTAAGAAATATTTATTGATAAGATGTTAATGTTTGAATATTATTTGTACAACATTTACAGACTTACCAAATAGTTGATTATATAGAATCGATCGTACTCCTGGTTCTGCGCTTTGATTTTGCGATGTTGTTTTTTTCTCATATGGTCCTTTAGAGTACTTTTGTTTCTAAATATTTTTTCACAATATAAACACTGCAAACTAAGAAAATAAAATGGGATAAAAGGAATATATTAACATAAAGGACTAACAAAATACATATATATATATATTTTTTTTTTTTTCATTAAAGTATTATTTAATCCCCACAGTTTTTTAGCTTAACACATTCTGGGGAAATTAATAAAGCCCTACAAACATTTTTCTAGCACTCTGACCCTTTACAATGGCCTGCGCCAGACTTATAAATTCCTGCCGCTCATTTAGGTAACTTTACTGAAACATGCTGAAAATGCAGGTAGTTCTTGAAAGTACCACTTTTACAAAAGAAGTGCTAATATGGGTGGCTTTAGTTAAATTACAACTTAACATTGTTAAAATATTATACATATTACACACTTTAAGCTCGTTTACATTTGTGGCGCCCTCTGAAGAAGAATCCTCAGTGGATAACTCTTCTGAGGGAGTTTGAAAGGTGGTGAAGAGGTGTTATGTTGCCATCTCTCTGCCCATTTCAACCCCTAAAAACCAACACCACTGCACATTACAGTACTGTCTGCGGAACAGGACTGGGGGGGGGGGGGATGGGTCGTTTTTGCCCCACCATGATGCAAAGTATCAAAGTTGCAGCATGTGTATTCCCCCATCCACTGCCTTTGCAGCTTATGGGGGTAGCGGCTAGGAGGGTTGGGACAGTAAAAACGCTATTTAACTGCATGTGTTTACACCCCAACCCCACCCCCTATTTCCCAGTCGCAAGTGTAAACAAGGCCTTACTCTATGTTATACATATAGTCTCTTTTTTTCACATTAAAGTAGTTGTAAAGGCTCAAGGTTTTTTTTACCGTCATGCATTCTATGCATAAAGGTAAAAAACCTTGTGTGTGCAGAAGTCCCCCCAGCCCTCCTAATACTTACCCGAGTCCTATCGAGATCAAGCTATGTGCATGAGAACCTTGGCTGTCCAAGGTCTATGCCTCCTCATTGGCTGAGACAGAAGTGGGAGCCAAAGGGGGCGAGGCCGAGCCGCTGCTCCGTGTGACTGGACACACAGAGCAGCAGCTTGGGAGTGTGCCTACTCGGGTGCCCGCATAGCAAGCTGCTTGCTATGGGGGCACCCGACAGGAAGGAGGAGCCAGGAGCGCTGGCGGGGGACCTGAGAAGAAGAGGATCCAGGCTGTTCTGTGCAAAACCACTGCACAGAGCAGGCAAGTATTTAGTATCGTTTTAGGTCTGTCCACGTTGCAACTAAATCAAAGAAAAGTGGTGACACAAGGGAACATTTTAGAAGGAAGAGTGAAACTCCTAGGAAGGCACAGAGCTGAGGGTTTTTTGCTGCAGGAGTAAACAAGTTACAGAAAGCCCCATAAAGCTCCGACCAATAAGAACTGAAGCATTATAATAAACATTATAATTGATTCAAGTATTGCACTTACTTGTCCAATTTTCTCTGTAACACATCTAGAAACTCATTGCAATATACAAGATTATCTGGCAGTCCAACATTGAATGAGTGCTCTTCTTTCATGTGTTTAAAAAGAATAGATCTGCAAGGAAACAAATTTATCACTTTGGTAATTGATTAGGATTTCTGACTTACCTGTAAGAATCCCTTTTCTTGGATGACAGTACAGAACAAAAAAAAAAAAAAAAAAAAAAAAAAGACACCTTTAAATCTTGATCATGGGACGTCAGAGATCTCTTTGGGGTGCTTTTAAGAAAGCCAAAGAGAAGACAGGATGATGTCCTGAATAAAGTGGGAGGAAACCACACTAGGGAGAAGGGTAAGACTATGAGACTCGAGGCTTCAATACCACAATGTCTTTAAGAACAAGGAAGGAGTTCTTTACAGGATAAGTCTGCTACTTCTTAGAGAACCATCTCATGGATGTGATAGCCACAAGAAAAATTACCTTAAGAGCAAGGTTAGCCAAGGGAATATCCCGAATAGTGTCAAAGCAAGGCTTCTGTAAAGCCAACAGGACCACTTTAGGATTCCAAGGCAAGACAGGTCTACAAACCACCCCATAAAAAAAAAGGCCACTGAGGGAATGAGTTGCCAATGGTCTCTGAAAAGGAATGGCCAATGCTCAGACTTGACCCTTCATGGTGTTCAAGGCCAAAAGTTGCTCCAGTCCAAACTGCAGAAAGGACAGAATACGTCCCATGGGGTAATGTTTAGGGTGAAACTTCCCTACCTTAAACTATACAAATTAAGCTCTCCAAGTATGATGACAGACTTTGCAAGAGGTTGATTTCCTAGCTTTAGGCAGCGTAGGAATAATGGCCACACAGAGATCCTAATCTTTCAGGACACAGATTTCAACAGCCGAGCCATCAAAGCCAGTGACTGCAAAGAAGGGTGATAAACAGGTTCTTGAAACAACAGGTTTGATTGGTCCGGAAGTGCACACAGGAGTCGAAGAATGTCTGAGTACCGAGTCCCTTTGGGCCAATTTGCTGCCACCAAAATTACTGGTGTGCCCCCCACCTCAATCATGCAAAGCAGCAGAAAAACAATAAGTAGTGGAGAGAAGATGTACTGTATATCAGGCAGAACTGATCCCAAGGGTCACTAGTGTGTCCACTGCAAAGGCCTTTGGATCGCTGTTCCTAGCCACAAACCTGTCCACCTGGTTGTTGAAGCAGGATCCCAACAGGTCAACATCCAGCATCCCCCAGTGGTGACAGGGTCAAGAATCCATTTCCTTGCATCTAGGAGCCAACAGCCAAGAAAGTCTGCTATCAGTTGTCTACTTCAGGAATGTGGACTGTGTATAAGCCTGGATTGTGCATTTCATCCCAAGTCAGAATTGGGTCCATTTCTTGAAGTGCACAGTGGCTTCTGTTGCTGCCCTAAAGATTAAATGTAAGCCATGGCTGAGGCTTTGTCTGACTGAACTCTCCTTGGTTCCCCCTGAAGCTGGTTGGTCCTGTGCAGCAGGGATAGGTGGGTGACCTTTCTTGCAAGAAAGTTGATGGAAAGTTTGAACAACCTCGATGACCATGTCTTTTTGGATTGTTTTCATCTCCAGGACAGCTCCCCAGTCCTACAGGCTGGCATTTGTCATGAGAACTGTTTAGGTTTATGGGAGAAGGGACTTCCCCTGATTCTAGTGCAGGGATGGTCTGCCACCAGGTCAGAGTTATCCTGGCTTTGGGACATAAACACATGTGCCTGCCCACTAGAGACTGAGGGAGCCTTGTCCCAAGCAGTCAGCACATTGAGCTGCAAAAGCCTGGAGTTGTTACAGACCATACTGGCACATGCTAGGCCATGGCTGCGACAAACTTAAAGTACTGCAGCAGCCCTGTCACACACTGCTCCCCTGGGTGAAAGTGCTCCCGCCGCCCATCCCCCTTATGTCCAAGGCAGGAGCTTGGTGTCCAGGGACTACCCCCAGGCTTTGGGGGTGCTGCTACATGTGAGATGGTGGGGGGTGGGATGGGGTGGAGGTAGAGGCCCTTATAGGGGAAGGTGCAAAGCTCCCGAATCAATATCTTCCCAAGGGAACGACCACTAGGTGGAAATTCCCTGCTTTGCCCACTTCGCAGAGAATCTTCAGGGACTGGAACCACCAGGATTCAAATTCCCTCTATCCTGGACTTGTAGAGCACTCTGCAGCTAACCACACTACATTGTACGGATTTGATGAAGGACAACGCTAAACACAGAGTCCAGTGCCAGAGACATCTTTAGAGGTCTGCCTCTCATCTTACATGTGGTGAGGTCGAGGTATGGCCCAAGGCGCTGCTATGGATGACCAATCCGGAAACTGCAATCTTATTGCCACAGTGTTGTTGATGCCTGAATCCTTCAATTTTCCAGTATATTCAGAATAATAAGCCACAAGCTCAAAACTTGTAGAAAGAGGTTGTTCATTACCCAGGGGCAACAGCAAAAACATGCTGATTGCTGAGCACAGGAGGGGTTATATAGGCTGTCCTAACACCTTTGCTTGCCAGTGTCCTCACCTAAAGGTCACAGCATATAACCCATGATGAAGATTTAAAGGAGCCTACATCCTGTACCGTACAATTATGAATAGGGAAGTACTGCCCAAAACAGCTGTGATATCTTACATTGTACATTAAGGTTTTTTGCAGGTCTATTTTCAATAACAGATCTAAAAATAGGGGGCTTATGGCTCACCTTAAGATAGTGGGCAGAGCCATGCAAACCATTCCTTTATGCCCCTAACACCAATCTGCACATACAGATCCAATCAGCTTTAAACAGCTGTATGAACTTTGGAATAAACATCTTGATAGTATTAGTCAGTATCTGTACTATAATTCCTGGCTGTGTAGATTGGCCATATGAGCATAAAGGAAAGTTTTGTAAGGAGCCCTACTCTCCACCTCAAGTGGCAGATAATTTTTTTGCTACTTTTTTTTTCCTTTATCGTGTTTCACTATTTTTACTTAGATGGTCTGTAAAATACTCCAAACTATACAGGTGAAACTCAAAAACTTAGAATATCGTGCAAAAGTTCATTTATTTCAGTAATGCAACTTAAAAGGTGAAACTAATATATGAGATAGACTCATGACATGCAAAGCAAGATAATTCAAGCTGTGATTTGTCATAATTGTTATGATTATGGCTTACAGCTCATGAAACCCCAAATCCACAATCTCAGAAAATTAGAATATTGTGAAAAGGTGCAATATTCTAGGCTCAAAGTGTCCCACTCTGATCAGCTAATTAAGCCATAACACCTGCAAAGGGTTCCTGAGCCTTTAAATGGTCTCTCAGTCTGGTTCAGTAGGAATCACAATCATAGGAAAGACTGCTGACCTGACAGTTGTGCAGAAAACCATCATTGACACCCTCCATAAGGAGGGAAAGCCTCAAAAGGTAATTGCAAAAGAAGTTGGATGTTTCCAAAGTGCTGTATCAAAGCACATTAACAAGAAAGTTATGTGGAAGGGAAAAGTGTGAAAGAAAAAGGTGCACAAGCAGCAGGGATGACCACAGCCTGGAGAGGATTGCTCCTGTTAACGCTTGCTGGAGGCTGCCATTTTGCTGAAGCCTAGTGCCCATGAGCAACAGTAAATCTTTAGGCTGTCAGCAGATTAGCCTCTACATTTTTGGCACAGTGCCTAAAAATAGAGAGCAACTGAGCATGTGCACAGCAGGGAGAGACAGTGTATTACTGGATTTTAAACAGTATAGGCACTTATTTTTTAATGTTTCGCATAGCTATAGCTGCAAAAGGGGACAGCCTGAAGTGATCTAGCAGGACTTCATTTTCTTACTAAAGTTCCACTTTAAATTCAGATACAGCCAGCTAACTAGCAAAAGGAGACAGATAATAGCAGTTCTCATAGTTCTTTTAATGATAGAGTTCCTTTAAGTGCAGGAAAACTCCATTTGGTACAAAAAAAAAAAAAAAAAAAAAAAAGATACCGTAATTCTATCAAAATAAATAAAAATATCAGGTGACTGATGATTAATGCACACGGTTATTCTAATGAGACAATTCCCTGGTATTCTTGCTTTTCCATGCTGTACAAAAATCTGGGCAGACTGTGCTTGCAGCAGGAAACGCAGCAACACCCCTTCTAAGCTTTCAGAGAACTAAAAATTACAGCAAAATAGCTCAAAAGAAAGACCCTTATCTCCGTTTAAAGAATTTTGCCCTAAGTCATTTCTAAAAGATTCAGTATGCTGAAGTCTCAAGGGACAGGCAATGTTACTTATTGTCGAGAATTTTCATTAGTATGTAAAAGTGAAAAACAAAATAGGTTGATAGTAAAAAAAAAAAAAAAAAAAAAAAAAAACCTATTCCCCAGGCATAGAACATCAATAAGTATTTCTCATAAAAACAGTACTTAATACATAAAAAAAAAAAAAAGCAAAGCATAAATTAATCCTACATAAAACTATTTTCATGTGTGCAAACGCCGATTATAGTGTGGCGACAATTATTTTTTTTGCCATGGGATATGTACGGCTGAAAGTTTATCTTTAGATGGGTGGTCAGGGGTGCTAAAACCATGGCTCAACTACCTACTTTTACTGTCCCCTGGTGCCCATGTGAATCAGGCCTAGAAAGCAGTAAAGTCATTGCAAAGCTATGTTTAGGAGCCATGGTAATATTACAGTGTAGTTAATGGTCCAATAACATGAAATTCCAAGCACTGTAAATGCATTGATGCCTCTATTTTCTTCTTACCTTTATTTTTGTTGGTGGTACAATTATTTGAAATAATAAAGCCTTTCAAAATTTTGGAAGCAATGCATAAAACAATTAAGTTTATGAAATTCCAGGTTCTAGTAAACAATACACTCCTATTAGCTAGGAATGCAAAAAGATCACAATAGGGAATAAATAAAACAAACCTGTTTCCTTTAAATTCTTCATCACAAAACATGCAGAGCCTCTGAAAGCTTGTATCTGATCTCTCACACTGCTGCTGTTCCAAAATGATTCTCTGTTAAATTATACAAACATAAATGTATTATGGCAGATGACAATAAAATTTATGAAACTGCACGGTTATGTGCTTTCAGTGACATTTATTGCTTATAATGTCTTGCTGTAACATGTGTAAGATATGCCTAATAGTCCTTTAAAGCAATACAACCTGAATCTGAAAAGATGCATATCAAAGTAGATGTGAATCCTTACTAGATAAGTATCCAAGGGAATATTTATAAATTCACCAAACATTCACTGCAGGTGAAACTACTATCTGCATGGGTTTTAAAATGATGGTGACTGATTTACCACCAGTGAATGTTTGGGCTACCCAACTGCAAGGAAGGATTATTGTTATCCCTGGAGCTCAGGTTTAAATGTGGAAAAAGGTATAAGGTTTACTTGATTTGGAATGCATCTGTCTCATCCTAGAGTTAAGTCAACGCTAGAAGATCGGCCAGTATCACATAGTCTCCCCTGGCCCCTTGTTCCTATTCCTAAACAAAATGGATGGTCACATTCTAAACAACACAGGGTAGAGAAGCATTTTGTCCTTTAACCAGTCCTGGACATTGTGTGTGATGTATGTGCTCTAAAGCCCTGACCCTCTCTTAAAGCAGAGCTCCACCTAAAAGGGGACATTCAGCTTTAAGAACTCATCCCCCATGAAAAATTGGCACCTTTGGGGAGCGGATACCTGACTTTGATAGGTACCCACTCCCACCTCCACTCTGACCATCTAGGTAATTGGAAGGTCTCCTGTGGGACCATTCACAATGCACAGCACTAATCGCACATGTGCATCGGTCACCCAGCTGTGAAGCCGCAAGCTGTCACAGCCGGGTGCCCACAGTTAAGATGCCAGCACCAGGGAGAAAGGACGGCCAGTGAAGCTGGCTGGCGTGAGCACACCACTAGATCCTGGGACAGGTGAGTGGCTGTTTTTTAAAAGTCAGTAGCTACAGTTTTTGTAGCTACTGACGTATTTTTTCACAGGAGACTTGAGCTCCGCTTTAAGCTGCACTTGTTGGCAAAAAGCAGCTAAAACACTGATGAGAAGCTCAAATCAAGAAATACAATGCAGCACCATTTTGTAACACTAGTGACCTTTCGATCTGCATATGATTTAAGTTAAAGTGTTACTAAACCCAGGACCCTGCATTCACTATATCTGACCTCCCACAGTACATAGAACATGGAAATGCAATTATTTAAATGTAAATATAAACTGCTAAATACCTTTTCTCATCAGCAGTTAGAGCAGTCTTGTGACTTCAGCAGACCACTGGTTAGAGCACAGGTTAAAACTTGTAGGAGGAGTTTTATTTCTGCTGTAGGAGGACCCTCTGTCTGGACAGTGCTGATTGGCCCTGTGCTGATCACATGCACTCTCCCAAAGAAAAAAAAAAAACCCTCTAGCAATACACACCAAACTGAGCATGTGACTACAGGTTCAGTCTGTCTTATCAAGTGGACATTTCAACAAGAGGAGGGGCAGAGAAAACAGGACCAAACAGCCTTTTTACAGAATGCAGAGGATTAACCCCTTAGGTTCTGCAATGAGTATACCAAGCATGCTTTACTGCATATACAGATTGATTTTACTGTTGTGGGTTTAGCAACACATTAAAGCAACTTTACAAGCAAGAATAAAAACTACATTCTGTTCTACAGGATTTGGGAAAATGCAAACTTCCTCTAAGGTAGTGTGCTTCTGCTATCATTTACAGCCTCTGGAGAATGCATCTTGTTAAATACCACAATTCATCATTCCTATAAGATGACACTACAATGTATTTAGAGTGAGCAACGATTTAGCCCTATTGTGTTTTAGAGGACAATCATAGTTTTAGCACTGCAGTTATAACAGTTAAAAAAAAAAAACAACAAACAAACAAACCAGTCTATGTGACTACCACAGACCAAGACTACAATATAAAAAACTTATAAAGAAATTCAATAAAACCACTCTCCTAAAATGTACTATTATTAAAGAAATAAATGATTATTAAAATCACTCAAGCTGCCAATATCTTAGGAACTACGTAAACATGGATGGTACCCCCTCACAACGAGTAACACACATTTTTTTTTTCCACAAAACCTTAATAATCATCTGAGACCAATTTCCTCCAATTAAAAGAAGAAGTGGATACAAGATGAAACAGGAACAAGTATGTGATGCATGTTATGGCTGCTAGACTTGTCATACATCTTAGAGATGTAGGATGCCTTAGACCAGTGGTCGGCAAGCCGCGGCTCGCGAGCCACATGCGGCTCTTTACCCAGTCTAATGCGGCTCTTCTGTGTGCCGGGCGCCTGCTCCCCTCCCTCCTCTCGGTCGGCCGCTCCCCTGCCTCCTCTCGGTTGGCAGCCCCAAAAGTCCGCGCGGACCTTTTAATCCGGCTTGCGGATGTGGCTGTCAGGATGTGTGTAGGCGGGGCAGCGTGCCGAACGTGAGGGGAGGGGAGCTAGGCTCCTCTCACAGTCCGCCCTGAAGACCCGAACGGCGCGGGAAGACAGCGAGAGGAACGCAAAAGGTAAGTGAATTGACACGGGGGACTTGGCTTACTAGAAGGGGGGGGGGGAATAGTACTGTGGGGGATGAAATACTATATGAGGGATGAATTACTTTATGAGGGATGAAATACTATATGGGGGGATGAAATACTATATAGGGGGATGAAATACTATATGAGGGATGAATTACTATATGAGGGATGAAATACTATATGGGGGGATGAAATACTATATGGGGGGATGAAATACTATATGGGGGGATGAAATACTATATGGGGGGATGAATTACTATATGAGGGATGAAATACTATATGGGGGGATGAAATACTATATGGGGGATGAATTACTATATGAGGGATGAATTACTGTATGAGGGATGAAATACTATATGGGGGGATGAAATACTATATGAGGGGATGAAATACTATATGGGGGGATGAAATACTATATGGGGGATGAAATACTATATGAGGGATGAAATACTATATGAGGGATGAAATACTATATGAGGGATGAATTACTATATGGGGGGATGAAATACTATATGGGGGGATGAAATACTATATGGGGGGATGAAATACTATATGAGGGATGAAATACTATATGGGGGATGAAATACTATATGGGGGATGAAATACTATACGGGGGATGAAATACTATACGGGGGATGAAATACTATACGAGGGATGAAATACTATACGGGGGATGAATTGCTATGGGGGATGAATTACTATATGGGGGATGAATTACTATGGGGGATGAATTACTATATGGAGGATGAATTACTATATGGGGGATGAATTACTATATGGGGGATGAATTACTATGGGGGATGAATTACACTATGGGGGATGAATTACACTATGGGGGATGAATTACTATATGGGGGATGAATTACTATGGGGGATGAATTACTATATGGGAGATGTATTTTCAGTTTTAAAAATGTGGCTCTCAAAATAAATTTCAATCATGGTTTTGGCGAGATTTGGCTCAGTTGAAAAAAAAGGTTGCCCACCACTGCCTTAGACAGTCCTCACTTCCTACTACAGACTGGAATGCCTGATTCAGGGTCCTTTCACACGGGTGTTCCATTTGTTTTATCAGTTCCATCACATTTTTTCAAAGAAAAAACGGATTCAGTCTACATTCGTTTTTTCATCCACTACCGATGCAAAAACTGATTGCCTGTTTACATCAGTTTTTTGTCCGTTCTGGTTTTTTAATGGAACAAAAATAGGGCTTTGACTCGTTTAAAAAAACATTGATGATGTTGACAGATAAGGATGATCATCAGTTTACATTTGTTTTTCCACAGAGATGCATTGATGTCTGTTTTTCATCCCCCAATGGATGGATGAAAAATGGACAAATGGAACAGCCGTGTGAAAGAGGCCTTAAGGACGTTTTCTTTAAAACAGGGCGAAAATCAGCTGGGGTAAACCGCTTTTCCACTTGATTTGTAATTACAATATTTTGTGTTTGATCTCAAGGTTTGTGGGTCAGTAAAGTGAAATGTTCTTGCAAATTTTGGGTTAAACAGAACCCTTCAATTTTCATAAAAAATACTCCATTAAATTTTTCCCAAAATAGTGCAGCCTAATCAGACTAAACAACACTGTTACTGATAAGCACATTTCACCATTTTATCAAATAAGTCAACAGCTAAACCCTCCTCTCCATTTCTAACCACTCTCCCTATGCAGCAATGACTGACAAAAAAAAGGCAGAGGTATCTTTGACTTGGGGCCTGTGATTAACAGGCTGGATTGCCCTCTTCTATACTATGCTGGACCAGAGACAATGAGGTGATGTCCAAAGGGGACAAACTGAGGCTGACATTGTTCTCGCCAATTAAGCATCAGTGAGGTACAGTCATGTAAAAAAGTAAGTTCATCCCATGGAAAATGTTGACTTGTTCAACATATTTGAATAGGCATACATTAGATCTTCTAACAGGGTCAACAGATAAAGATAATATTTTTCACATAAAACTAACAAAGGTATATCCATTCTTATAATCTAAAATGAAACTGCAGATTTGTCATGTGGAAAACTTAAGCACACCTGTACATTTACCATCATTCAGATCCATACAATAATCAGGTGTGCCAGATAGAGCTCTTTTTTAGGGAGTATGCAAATCTTATCGTAAAAGGATACGTTCACCTTTCTACATAAAATAAATGCACATTATTTTCAGATAAAAAAATGTGCATTTATTTATTTTTATTTGCAGTGGAAGCCTGTAAAGCATTGCACCAAAGATCAGCAGATCGCTGGTGCCATGCAGGTCTTCTGTAGACCTGTCAGTTTATCTGCTTGGTCGTACATCTTGTACAGGCAAGCTGATACTTCTGACAGGAAGATTCAATGAACTACCATGGCACTTACAGTGCCATGGTAGTTCACTGAGAACCACAAGACAACAGCCGTTAAGGCTGCTGGGACCTGGGAGTCCATTAATTCACAGAACACTGAATGAAAGACGTAGCCATGTGAGCGGAGACCTGCACGGCTGTGCTGGTTTTTTAAACAGCGACAGCTAGTACAGGGAAATTCTCCCTGTACTTCTGTCACAGGTAGGAAGGAGATCTGGCAGCAGCTGCAGGATCGGGAACATGTTACATGCTCCACCCTAAAAGCGGGTGGAACATGTAACATGTTCCCAAAGATGAACTTATCCTTTAAGTATCTCTTCGCTATTTATGTTTGTGGTGTCATAATGCAAAGATTAAAAGAGCTCTTTTAGGCCCTTACAGAAAGTTGTGTATGCCTACGTCTTTATCAAGGGCGTAAAAAAGATCAAATAATTTTAAGTCAATTCTTGATCTTAGGTACCGTATATACTCGAGTATAAGCCGACCCGAATATAAGCCGAGGTACCTAATTTTACCACAAAAAACTGGGAAAAACTATTGACTCGAGTATAAGCCGAGGGTGGGAACACCAGTGGGAAGAATCGTGCCTCATCATTGCTGTCAGTGGGAGGAATAGTGCCCCATCATTGGTGTCAGTGGGAGGAATAGTGCCCCATCATTGGTGTCAGTGGGAGGAATAGCGCCCCATCATTGGTATCAGTGGGGGGAATAGCACCCCATTATTGGTGTCAGTGGAATAGTGCCCCATCATTGGTATCAGTGGGAGGAATAGTGTCCCATCATTGGTGTCAGTGGGAGGAATAGTGTCCCATCATTGGTGTCAGTGGGAGGAATAGTATCCCATCATTGGTGTCAGTGGGGGGGTGGAGGAATAGTGCCCCATCGTTGGTGTCAGTGGGGGGGAGGAAAAGTGCCCCATCGTTGGTGTCAGTGGGGGGGAGGAATAGTATCCCATGATTGGTGTCAGTGGGGGGTGGAATAGTGCCCCATCATTGTTGTCAGTGGGGGGTGGAATAGTGCCCCATCATTGGTGTCAGTGGGGGGGGGGGGGGGAGAATAGTGCCCAATCGTTGGTGTCAGTGGGGGGGGGGGAATAGTGCCCAATCGTTGGTGTCAGTGGGAGGAATAATGCCCCATCATTGGTATCAGTGACACCAATGATGGGGCACTATTCCTCCCACTGACACTTGCTGACCCCTGTTCCAGTATGGTGCTGCTGCAGCCAGCATATGTGGTTGCAGCAGCACCTAAGCACGGCACACTTACCTGCATCTCCTTCACTTGATTTTCGCGGGGCAGCTCAGCTCCGCCTCCTCGCCGGTGATTGGCCGCCTGTGTGCCTTTCCTGAGCTACAGTTCTGGCGGCCAATCACCGGTGAGAAGGCGGAGCCGAGCAGCCGCGCGAACATCCAGTGGACGAACCGAATGAAGGAGCAGCCGCGCTTCCTGGACCGGATCGTCGTGGGACCGGAGCCAGGTAAGAGACAGCAGCCCCCTGCAGACGTTGACTCGAGTATAAGCCGAGGGGGCCGTTTTTCAGCACAAAAAATGTGCTGAAAAACTCGGCTTATACTCGAGTATATACGGTAACTCTTGCAACAATAGATGTCAAAGTGCATGCATCTATAATAAGAAAGACTGTAAAGCATGGTGGTGGAAATATGGTTTGATGCTGCTTTGTTGTTTTAGGGACGGGGCAACTTTCAGTCATAAAGTCAGCTATGAATTCTGCATCATATCAAAGGTAAGCTTGATGAGAATGTGAGGCTGTCTGAAAGTTGAGCTAAAAATATGTGTTTTAGCACAATAATGTTCCAAAGCACACTAGCAAATACACCAAAGAGCTTTTAACACAAAAGGGACAGATGTCACCCAGGGTACACACTGGAACCTGGGGTAAAATTTCTAGTCATAGGTATATTTTAAATATTTGATTATAAAGCAAAACAAAATTGTAGCAGGTAGAAGCTATATCAACTCTATCCAACTACTGCACTGAACCGGTATTTTGTTTTCAGCTCCAAAGAATCAGAATAAAAGGTTCAATTTAAGTTTTACAGGGTAGTTTTAAGGGCAAAAATGTTGTTGTTTGAATAAGGTTAAGTGCAAAAACAGCATTAGAAGGGTTACTCAATAGAGTAAGGTTTAGCTGCGCGTTTCTCAAGCTTTTTACCCCATTTTTTTTTCTTTTTGGAAACCCTTACTAAAACCAGTTCATCCAGGATCAGTTATAAAAATGCCTCTTACATTGGTGGTCAGAATGTCAGTCTTACAGACAGCTAAAAAGATCATTGGTGTCTCGTGTTAACTGGCCCTGGCACTATACAGTCACCATCAGACAGGAGGTCAATCAGCCACAGCTCAAGGAACCCCTGGCAACCTCTGGAACAACCCTAGGGTTCTACAGAACCTTGGTTAAGAATGGCCAGGTTAAATGTTAGGTTCTTGCTAAAGCTACTCAGGCAACTTTATTCTTCAGATTGAAAAACAAGGCAATTGTGAAAGATATAAACTTATACTGGGCATTCTGATGTTGCCCTTTTGCACAGGCCCACTTTTTCATCCATTGCACAGCTCTTCCTGTTCCTTGACTCCATCAATATAATCAGCAGCAGGAGTGAGTGGGGTATGTCTAATTGGCATGTATTTTGTTAATACTGCAACTGCATTTCTTGTGGACTGTTAGGATGGTCCTTCATTGCTCACCATCAAACAAAGCAAGCTGGACAGAGTGCCATTTGCCATAGTATTTTGCAGGCATCATTACAGGAGTCACTGTCAGCACAGCCCCATGTGGCTCTTTAGGTGCAAACCTACCATTCCTAGTGTAAATTTCAGGATTGCAACCACTTGCAGAAAGACTTGGGTGTTGCTTTTTTTTTTTTTTTTTTTTTTACACAACCATCCAATTGTGGCACATATAGGCACAAGCCTACAATACCTGATAAGTTAAAGGGTAGTGGCAGTTAGGCGACATCTTTGTTTGACCTTTCAATGCCAAAAGCCCTACACAGAGAAACAATGCTCTGGAAAACCCAATGGGGGAGATTTACTAAAATTGGAGAGTGCAAAATCTGGTGCAGCTCTGCACAGAAACCAATAACCTTCTAGGTTTTGTTGTCAAATCTTAGAAGTGAGTTGGATACCACACACAGCTGCACCAGATTGAGCGCTCCAGTTTTGCTAAATCTCACCCAATATGTTGTAGCGCTGCATGCAGCTACTGTTATTTGTAGCAGCTTCTGCAGTACAGTTAAGAAAGCCAGAACAACAGCAATGGTTTAATAAAAGGTCAATGGGACTGGTTTATATAAATAGTGAAAAAGATATACAACTGCTGCTCACAGCAACCACTCATTGGGAAGGGATTATCTGACTAATGGCTGAAGATTACTTTGGTACCAGTTTTTTTGTTTTTAATCAATATTATATAGAGTACTACATATACAGATGAAAAAAAAAATATGAGGGGCGGGGGAATACAGAAATCAACAGGTATTTTGACAATTATGTTATCAATGATTCAATAATATACACGCATACATATACACATTTATTTTTATAAAAATATATACGTACACACACTGTAATGCTGAACTAATTTTCTCTGGGGTGCAAGCATATTGCATGTGGCAGTTTCACCATGTCTGCTTAACATCTGCTGCATTTTCCTAACACATGGCTCAGGGATTTTAGGTATTAACATTCACTTCAAAGCAGCAGTTGAAATATGAAAGCACAGTACTAAATTTTATATTTTCAAAGTAAATATGTGACAAGCTATTAAAATGAAGCTATTTAAGAAATAGAGGCAATGTAACAATAATACAGGTAGACAGTAGATGGAGTTCTCAACTCCTGCTGTATAACCTGTAGTTAAGGCATGTAAAAGTAGTAATGCAGAATGTTTTGCATGGACAAAACCTTTATCCTTAGGGTTAGGTGATATGTATTTTTCCTAGCAAACTGTTAGCCAGACAATCAGAAGGCAGACATACAGTTGCTCATACAAAACTAATGCTGTGCATTATTTATTACAAGGAACAGTTGTGTTATGTACTAAAAGATGTGAATGTACAATATATATGTAAAGTGCTGCATAAATTGACGGCACTATATAAGTACCTGAAATAAATAAATAATAAGTTACTATAAGAAAAAAAAAGTCTGACTGATCATCTTTCACCCATTCAGCTTTTTTTTTATAACTGACCCATCATTGATAGCTTACAGGAAAAGATTCAAAAAATAAAATTCGGACTTTACTTTTCTTTCATCACACAATTTTGGTACCATTTGATGGATATTCACTTTGAAGGAAAAAACAAACAAACAAATTTACTATATATTAAAGTATAGTTTGTTTGTTTTTAAATCACCACAAGGGCGCTACTTACACTGAATGAGAAGTGTCCATTTGGCTGCTCTTCTAGATGATAATATCGCTTCTTGCAATGAGAAGCATTTTCTGAATGGAGGATGGACAGATAGATAAAATGTTCACCTTCTCCATTCAAAGAGCACTTTTCATTGTGAGAAGCAATAGTACAGCTTTTTTGAATGAGGGGCAGGGAGGTACAGCATAGTTGCCACTTTTGACAAGTGTCCTTGACAGGTACAGCAGCTCATATTAACCCCATGCAGCACCAAAAGATCACAGCTGCGTGATCCCTTTGTCCTCAGGCTTGAGGAAAGGCAAAGTATGACACAAATGTGTAATCAACTAAGCTGGGCTTGTGGAGTAACCATAAGGACAGGGGAAGGGAGCAGGAGCGGATGCTAGAATATAGACTTGGGGACAATAGAATCAGACAGTATTTCATACCCACTATTTGGCTCAAGAGACACCCCTGAAAAAAAAACCCCCATCACATCCACAGATTGTCATATAATCTATGGGTATTCCTGGACACACAAGCCATAATTAAACAACATATTGGATACAAACAATTGCAAAAGATAGCCCTAGGAACACCATCATTAGAATTCTTAAACAGTTTACAAATCATCAAACTATGCCTTAAATCTTCCAATAATTAATCCTATGTAACAATTATAAATTTTACTGAATGGAGGTGTGTATCCCACCGCACCTCAAGGCCACCAAAATATAACTTTTATTAAATAATTAAAATGATCTCAACAAAGTGAAGGGATTGTAAAAGGTTATTTTTTTTTTTTGTAAAATAACAAACGTGTCTATACTTGCCTATTGTATGCAGTGGTTTTGCACAGAGTAGCCCGGATCCTCCTTTTCTTGGGTCCCCCACAGGCCCTCCTGGCTCCTCCTGTCTGTCGGGTGCCCCCACAGCAAGCAGCTTGCTATGGGGGCACCCACAACCCTGTGTGTCTATTCGCACATGGAGCTGTGGCTTGGCCCCACCCCTTCTCTCTCCTCATTGGCTGACTAGTTTTTTTTACTTTATTCATCTCTGATGAAGCTCCATCCAAGGAGTGAAACATGTTAGGTTAGTTTGGATTTGAGAGCACTTTCTTTTCCTTTTGGATCACATGCAATTTCTTTTTCCTTATCTTGACTCCCCCTCCTCCTTTTGTTTTCTTGGGGTAGAGGAATACCCAATTATATTGGGATATATATGTGATCATCCCTAGAGAGGTATTTTTTTTGGGTATGTAGAATGTGGGGCCTGTCCATTAGTGGTGTGTTATATCAACATGGATGGGTGTATCCACATTACATATTATTGACAGATTAACCTGTAATATTCTTAGTGAGATAATGTATTGTTGGACCTTATGATAGAAAGATACCGCACTGTCAAGATATGACATGTCAACATCGATATGGATTTCTCTCTAGGTATGTAAAATTGTCACAATGGTTTCTTTCCTCACCCTATACGTATATACATGTATTATATTTAATTTATTGAAATAATTTTAATTCTATAACAAAATTATATTTATATTATATTTTAGTTGGGTGGCCTTGAGGTGCAGTGGGATACGCACCCCCACTCAGTGAAATTCTTAAACAGTTAATTATCAGCAAAGAAACAAAGCACAATTAAGTGGCTACACTGTGTTTGTAGAGTCATGTATCCATGTATTAAAAAATATTCAGAAATGAAAAAAAAGCTTTAGCTTATAAGAAATGACAATTTAAAACCAAAGATGGTAAACTGGGGTAGTAAGCAGCAATGCTTTGCAGCATGCAGTTTCTTTTCTGTCCAGAACTCATAAAAACTACCATGCCTGTTTTGCTAACCACTTTTGCCTGGATGGACCACTATCAGTGAAAGGTAGTACTTATTTGGTCCCTGATAGCCTTAGCAAAAAAACAATTAGGAACAGATATCTCAGATTCACCAATGTTCTTCGGGTATGTATCCCCACCATCCAATTGCTTTCTTGTGACTGGCTGAAAAGAGACTGCTTGTGTCCACATTCTTCCCACAGTCACCAATACCCAAAAAAGCCGTAGGAGCTTTCCAGGGTTTATGAACAGACCCTGCTCCTTATAAACATTAAATGTCCTTCTTTCTGCCCCTATGATCAAAAGCAAAGCTACAAAAAATATCTACATTTCTGTAAACAGGTGAAACATCTGCATAAATTAGCTTATGGTCCAACTTGAAATACATTAATTTATTTTATTTTTTTTTGTTTTGGAGTATACTGGTCTTTTAAGATCGAAAATATACTGTTGAAAAGGCACTGTAAATAAAAAATGAAATTTTTAAATGTATTTGTTATTTTTCCTACAGATAGACGTTCCTGCTGACTGCTCAAAAAAAATGAGCTGTCTGTCGCTACAGGCAACCAAACTCGTCTAGACAGATTCTACTTGCCTGACATGGTAAGCAGCTGGCTGCAGTTTAATGAGGAACATGAATATATTTGAGGAAAGGCTCTGTGGAAGAAGCATGAAATATAAATAAAATGTGTGCTGTGTGCTTTTCTAGCTGCTGACACTATATTGTCCTACGCACTGTTAAGTTTAGCAGCAGGAAGTCTACTGAACAGTTTACTATGCACTTCCTTAGGTCATGGATAGGAAATCCCAAGCACTGAATTAGAAAGAAAAAAGAAAGAAGAACACACAAGCAAGCGGTCTTCTCTCTTACATGTACTATGATGGTGATGGTGGTTTTCTTTGTAATTTTCAAATTAACTTGAAATTTCAAACCAACTGATTTTAATTTTCAGAATTAATGTTGTAATGGTTTCATATCTGAAGCATGAATTCTACTGTACATTTGTTAAACAGCTTAGGTTTCATGCACATGGCCATACAGTGTGCAGAGCCCACATAATCACTCTCCTGGGACATGCAGCTGCTGTGTACTGCTTCCAATTCAGAGGATTTAGAATCTGCACCGGGGGTTGCGTAAAGCACCCACACAAGCATGGATGTATGCTCAGAAAGCACACTGGATCATAGGACAGTGCGCATGCTTTACTCAACCCCCTTGGCTCATAACCGAGTACAGCCGTAGATTGAATTCATCTCAATGGGTGGCTGTACACAGCAGCTGCAGGTCCCAGGAGAGTAATTATGCATGCTCTGCACACTGCACGGCCATGTGCATGAAGCCCAATCTGTGTAGAAAATATACAGTAGAACGCATGCCTCAAATATAAAACCATTACAATATAGCTTGCTTGAATGTCTTTTTTTTGTTTACATAACATTAAAATAATTATAAATAAAAAATACCATCACATTACATCTAAGAGAAAAGACCCCTTGCTTGTGTGTTCTCTTTTTACATAACATTAAAATAATAAACTAGAAGATAATCAAGATTTAGTTTTTTTAATTAAGTCTGTATTCTTCGTAGCTACCAAACATTTTAGGAAAAAAATATATATGCAGAGAAGCAAAAGTAGGAAAAAAGCAGAATTTCAATGTAATCAGGGCAAAGTGGAATGTATAGTAACCAATACAACCTGTAAGAATTCTCTTAATAACTCTGCTCACAATTTTTGCTTTTTTTTTTTTTTTTGTGTTACTTTCCAGAACAGAAGAAGCTAGAATTTGTGATAGTAATCTTCACAGTTTTAACAGCTGCCCACACTTTAGGTACCAACTAGATGGTGGGAAGGACAATAAAATATCCTACTCTAACTTTAAAAGCAAAGCTAAACTAAAAAAATTTACAAAAATAAATGTTTTGCAGCTTAGCAGTTTTAGATGTAGCGACATTTGTTTTCTTTTTTTCAGTTTAAGAACATTTTCACCAAGTACAGAAAATATCGGTTGATCTGCCAGAAATGAAGTCTCCTTGTCACTTCCTCTGACAAAGAACAAGGAAGCTTATGCTTATTATGTAGACCAGGGGCGGACTGACAACTCATGGGGCCCCCGGGCAATAGGGGATCATGGGGCCTGTGTCCTTGCCCACACTCAAACCACACCCAAAAAAGCCTATGAATGAAAGGTATTAGGAGCATCTCATGGGGCCCCCTACTGAATGGTCAGTCCACCCTGATGTAAGTTAATAGTCTCATCAATCCACAATGTAATGGAGATAGATCAAGGCAGACAAATTTGAAGTCCAGCCTGTGTGACAACCATGGCTCCCTTCATAAATAAAGGCAAGGGAATAAAGCATAGTCATGAAAGGGCAGGAAGGACGTTGTTTGCGGGATCACTCAGTGGAAATGGGGAGAACAAAGCCTGAAAAAAAGAAAACTAAACGAGACCATTACATGCATATACTAAGCAGTGGTAACTTACAAAATATAAACTTTATGCTTTTAGGTTTAGATACATTTTACATTTTTTTCAATAATGAAATTAATTTTACAGTTAGGAGGTTCATAGCTCACCAATCTCTCCTGCTGGAGCTCTTCCCGTAGGACACGGTCTTCTGGTAAAACGTCACAAAGGAAAAAATAGTTTTCTTGTTGTTCTATGGATTGATGGAAAACGCATTAACTGTACAACACCTTGAAACTTGTATACCACAAAACGATTCAAATAATTGCAGAAATCTTTAAGGAAACAATGCTCAATAAAAGCAATCTTTACTGTTCTCCTTAAAGAACAGTGCCAATTTGGATACATGTTGACTAGACAATGACATGTTCTATATGTACAGTATAGTGTAAATTTTGGACTAGGCCACCCCCCCCTCCAAAGTAACACTCTTCGTGCAGAACCTGCCAATTTAAGAGCTGTCTGACATTACTTCCTCCAAAACAGAGCTGTGTGAGGAAGATTCTGTGGGTGTTTATGCATTCTCTGCACTTGGTCATGGGAAAACACAGATATAATTGACAAGTGAAGTAGATCACTGTATTATGCACTAAAAGATTATGATCTCCACATAAGTCTGACAAGCCTCAGAATATTTATTGAACTTCAAGTAAAAAATCTACAGCTGATAGCAGACAGAACCTCAGTAAAGGTTTCAAGATGTGGAAGACATGCGTGTGGATAATAATAAAAAATAATAAATACATTTTAGCACATGTGTAAACCTAGCAAGCTTTGAGGATGGCCAGTACATCGGATGGCCAGTACATCAATCAGCAGCAGGCCACCCGCATTAGCAGCAGAGAGCCCCCAATGATGTGAAACACCTTGAAAGAGGAAAAGCAGAGACTGGTGGGGGGAAGTTATGCTCAATGTATGACACGGAAGCAGATAGGTCCTGTTTGGCAACTGCATCTCCGTCCACCAGAAGTCCACCTGGAGCAGTATGAGCTCCACCAACCCTCAGCCTTCACAGCCCTCCTGCTACCCTCCTGCAACAGTCACAGACCTGGGAGAGTTCTCCCACAAGTCAGGATACCCACAGGCACCTACATGGGTAAAATTGGGCGTTGAAAGCTGCCCACGCCGCCTCCTCTGGACCCCCGGGCTTCCATGCTGGATTGATTCTTTACCAGGCCTGCATCCCTAGCCTCGAGTAGTGGCGGTGGTCCAAGTGAGTGCTCCGGAGGGTCCGCTGAAATGGAGGGGACAGACACAGATGTCCCTGCTGCCTTGCTTCCTAATCTGGTGGATATCCTGGAGGACAAACTGCAAGTATTTTTATGCAATATTATCTGCACTATCTCTGTTGACATAGGGAAGCTGGCTCAGGAGCTTAGGGGGGAGATTACCCAATTGGGAGACCGCACAGACCACCTTGAGTCAAAGTTTGACGATTTGGTGCAATATGTCCATGTCCTGGAAGAGGATAATGCAAATCTGAAACATTCTAAGTCTCAGCTCCAGCAGGAGGAACTGGAAAACAGGGAGCGCCGTCAGAATATCTGTGTTCATGGCATCTCTGAGACGGTCCCTGACTCCCAACTTTGGCATAACCTGCCATCTCGGTTTACCACTCTGGCCCCCAAAGTCCCAGAAGTTGATTGATGCATGGACCAGGCCCATAGGTCATTAGGCCCGAAGCCTCCTGAGGGTACTAGGCTCAGAGATGTTATCATTCATTTTCACTACTTTCACAGCAAGGAGGCCTTGCTCTCTTCTACCTGCAACAAGTCCTCTCTGGAATTTAAAGGAGACAGACTTCAAATTTTCAGTGATTTATCATCACCTTGGCAAAAAGGCGTGTCTTGAAGCTGGTCACCACTCATCTTCAGCAGCATCGCATCGCTTACCGGTGGGGATTTCCTTTTAAGCTAGTTGTCTCCAAAGATAATGCCCAAGTCTTACTTCGTGACCTGCATGAAGCGGACTCCTTCTTTAAACAGTTGGGACTCCCTCCCCTGCCGGAAGAGACCTTTCTGCAACCTCCTACTCCGTCCAGGTCCTCTGCTACTCCACGCAAGATCTGGACAACCGCTAAACCTGGGAAGAAGAGATTACTCGCACTCCTCAACGTCCCCTACTTCCTGGTTTGGTGGGCTCCACAACCTGACTCTTTTACATATCAAGTCTCCCGCCCTGTTAATTGAGCTCCTATGCCCCCATGTGTGCCTTAGCAATTTTCCTAATTGTTGTGTCCTGATTATAGCTGTTCTGTGGATTACTGAGGTTGGCACCTGCCATTTCGGGTCAGCTGCCGTGTTGCTCCTTTGTACATCAAGCTTTCAGCCCTGACAATTCAGGATATTACCAATATCCCGGGTATATATCTCTGATGATATCTTTGTTTCTGGCTGTAATACCTATGGCCTCTGTTCTGAGTGATATATTTGTTTGTACTAGGCCTGTTGCCATTCTAATCACCTGGTTCTCTATTTCTGTTTTCTATTTTGCCTCATCGATGATAATTTTCCTGTATGCTCAGGTTACACAGCTGCTACAATTATTAATGTTTTATGATGGCTTTAAGGCTGTTGTCATATAATGTCAAAGGACTTAACTCAGTCCTAAAATGGTGGATGGCTCTGAGGGAGTTAAGATCCTCGGGAGCAGATATTATATTCTTTCAGGAAACCCATTTCAAGCATGATGGCTCTTATCGCTTTGCCTCCAAGTGCTTCTAGCAATCCTACTCGGCTTTGTTCCCTCTGGGAAAACCGGAGTAGCCATTTTGATTTGGAAAAACTGCTCCCTGAGGGTCTCCTCCTCTTGGGTTGACCCACTTGGTCGGTAATGTCTTGTTGGAATGTATGTACAGGGGCTTTCTATTTGCGCTTTTGAATTTGAATACACCCAACTCTGGTCAGCGGTTACTTCTCTATCAAACCATAGATAAACTGTGTTCTTTACCTACTCCATGCATGGATTGTTTAGGCAGATTTTAACATGGTTATGTCCCCTCACAAAGATAGGAAGGTGCGTTTTGCACCTACTCTGTCGAAGAGATTATGCTCCTCCTCGACGGCTTTCCATAAACTGACCAGGGAGCATCGCCTCTTTGACGCCTGGCGAGTCAAACATCCTCTCCATAGGCAATTCACGTTTTATTCTACTCCACATTGCATGTTCTCTCGATTGGATAATTTTTTTGTTACTGCCCCCGATCCCCTTGTTGGTTTCCTCGGGGATCAACCTGACGACTTGGTCAGATAATGCCTCATTGTCACTTGATCTCCTTCTTTCTACCTCCTCCCCTAAGGAACAACTTCGAGAGGAGCTCTCTGGGGGCCTGGATGCTTATTTTGACTTTGGCTCGGTATTTTCATCCTCAACTCTCTGGAAGGTCCATAAGGCCGTTTTCAGCAGCCTCTGTATCTCCGTGGGTTCTCGTTCAAAGAAGGCCTTTGTGCCACACAATCCCTCTTACGCCAATTATCCTTAGCCAAATGTAGATTATTAGCCTACCCGTCTATACCTCGGTTTCAGAAAGTTTCCCATATATGGGATCAAATCAGGGCTCTTTACCTACATAAAACTGCTAAATCTTTCTCCTGGGCTAGGCAAAAATGTTATGATTTTTCTGATAAACCGTATCGCATGCTTGTAAATAGACTTACAGCGAGGAACAGAAGTATTTGAACACCCTGCGATTTTGCAAGTTCTCCCACTTAGAAATCATAGAGGGGTCTGAAATTAACATTGTAGGTGCATTCCCACTCTGAGAGACGGAATTTAAAACAAAAATTAAAAATCATGCAATGTGATTTCCTGAAAGAATTTATTTGTCTTGCTCTGCTGAACATAAGTATTTGAACACCTAAGAAACAGCAAGAATTCTGGCTCTCAAAGACCTGTTACTGTGCCTTTATAAAGTCCACCTCTACTCCACTCATTAATCTAACTTAGTAGCACACAGTCAGTCAGACACCAACTACTACCATGGGCAAGACCAAAGAGCTGTCAAAAGACACCACAGACAAAATTGTGGACCTCCACAAGGCTGGATAGGGCTACGGGGCAATTGCAAAGCAGCTTGGTGAAAATAGATCAACTGTTGGAGCAATTGTTAGAAAATGGAAGCGGCTAAAGACGACTGTCAGTGTCCCTCAGACTGGGGCTCCATGCAAGATCTCACCTCGTGGGGTATCACTGATAAGAAAGAACTACAAGGGAGGAGCTGGTCAATGACATGAAGAGAGCTGGGACCACAGTTTAAAAGGTCACTGTCAGTAGAACACTGCGCCGTCATGGTTTTAAATCATGCATTGCACGGAAGATTCCCTTGCTCAAGTCATCACATATCCAGGCCTGTCTGAAGTTTGCCAATGACCATCCGGATGATCCAGAGGAGGCATGGGAGAAAGTCATGTGGTCAGATGAGACCAAAGTAGAACTTTTTGGTCTAAACTTCACTCGTCGTGTTTGGAGGAAAAAGAAGGATGAGTTGCATCCCAAGAACACCATCCCTATTGTGAAGCATGGGGGTGATAACATCATGCTTTGGGGGTGCTTTTCTGCGAAAGGGACAGGACGACTGCACTGTATTAAAGAGAGGATGAATGGGGCCATTTATTGTGAGATTTTGAGCAACAACCTCCTTCCCTCAGTCAGAGCATTGAAGATGGGTCGTGGCTGGGTCTTCCAACATGACAACGACCCGAAGCACACAGCCAGGATAACCAAGGAGTGGCTCCGTAAGAAGCATATCAAGGTTCTGGAGTGGCCTGGCCAGTCTCCAGACCTAAATCCAATAGAACATCTTTGGAGGGAGCTGAAACTCTGTGTTGCTCAGCGAAAGCCCCGAAACCTGACAGATCTAGAGGAGATCTGTGTGGAGGAGTGGGCCAAAATCCCTGTTGCAGTGTGTGCAAACCTGGTCAAGAACGTCAGGAAATGTTTGACCTCTGTAATTGCAAACAAAAGCTTCTGTACAAAATATTAACAATGATTTTCTCAGGTGTTCAAATACTTATGTTCAGCAGTGCAAGACAAATAAATATTTTAAAAATCATACAATGTGATTTACTGAATTTTTTTTTTTAAACTCTGTCTCTCAGAGTGGGAATGCACCTACAATGTGAATTTCAGACCCCTCCATGATTTCTAAGAACTTGCAAAATCGCAGGGTGTTCAAATACTTCTGTTCCTCACTGTAAATATCAAACGTCCCCCTCACTACCGGGGCACCTACTTCAGTCTGATGGCAAACCTACATATGACCCGCATGTTATGGCTACAATATTTGGGGAATACTATGAGAAGCTTTATAGCTACCTAGCCCGATACTCACCCTCCCCTTCAGTTGGCTGTTTTTGACGCATTTTTTGACTCATTACAATTGCCATGTTTGTCACCTTCTGATACCACAGCTCTGAACGGGAACATATTCATTAAAGAATTATTGGATGTTGTCAAAACATCTTCCTACTCAAGTCCCCAAGGCCAGACGGTCTTCCTTATTCATATTACAAATCCTTTATCGGCATTTTAGCCCCCCATCTTCTGGCTTTGTTTCGGGATCTCCTGAGGGGGTCGCACCCACATGATGATTTTACTCGCTCATACATTTCTGTGATCCCCAAGCTGGATAAGGACCATTTCCTTCCAGATAACGATTGTCCTATAGCTTTACTAAATTCTGACTACAAGATTTTTACGAAAATTCTAGCTAATAGACTGGCCAAATGTATATCCAAACTTATTCACAGAGACCAGGTGGGCTTTGTCCCGGCTAGCCATCAGATCCAATACAGATATCCATGGGATACACACCCACAATAGTGACTTTAAACAATCTTTGTTTATTGATGATATCTTGCTGACACTGATGGAGCCCCACATTACTCTGCTGGTCTTACATTGTACTCTACAGCTTTTCAGTGCCCAGTCGGGTTATAAGGTCAACACGTCTAAAACCGAAGCATTACCGCTCCACATACCATCTACCATTTTATCTTCTCTCCTGTCAAATTATCCCTATCGATGGTACTCACATCCCTTGAGGTATTTAGGTACCAACCTTACCGCCTCTTAGCACTCCCTTTATGAGTCTAATTTTTCCCCCCGTTTCATGCTATTTGTCAATCCTTAAAATCTTGGGACAATCTTGCCATCTCCTTCCTGGGAAGGATTAATGTACTAAAAATTACCATACTGCCTAAACTTCTGTATCTGTTTGAGACGCTTCCTGTTCCTATTCCCATGTCCAAGTTGCATTCCCTTCAGAAATCTTTCCTTCACTTCATCTGGCATAATAAATCTCACCGAAAGGCCCATACTGTCCTCTCTCCTCAATCTAGGGGAGGTCTGGGGGCCCCAGATATTGTCTCATATTATTTGGCTACTCACCTTCGTACTCGTCGCATGGTCCTCCCAGCGCCCCCCTAATAAATGGGCAGAGATTGAATGGCTACAATTGTGTCCAACGCACCCTTGTTCTTTATTCTGGTCTATGACCAACACTGAAACCACCTCTTACAAACATCTCCTGCTTGGGCCCATGCACTTTACGTTATCTATATGGAGGTGGTGTAAGGTTAGATTTGCCCTGTCTTCTCTGTGTTCTCCCCTGACCAATGTCATATTTAATCCCAGTCTCCCTGATAGTTTGGCTTTGGCTCGTGTGGCTCCCTGGGCCAAAGCCGATCTATTTAAATTGCGACACTTGGTTCACCCAGTGACCCATAAGCTGAAATCCTTTTCTGAGATTCAAAAAGCTACTCGTATGTCATCTCACCAGTATTATGTATATCTACAGATACATCACTTTTTCTCCTCCAAAACACAATCTCTAACCCTTGAGAAGCCTACTCTCTTCGGATGTATCTGTATTCAGGGTCCCTACCAATGGGGAATAATTTCCTCTACTTATAAGCTGCTTCGAGACGCTTGTCCCCTTTCCATTGATGCACACCTTTATATGCACAAATGGCCCCGAATCCTCCAACGTGATATTGGATCAATGGAGTAGGTTATGGGAGGCTGCCTCCAGATCTTCTATTTGTGTAGTATATAAAGAAAACACTTATAAAATACTGATGTTTTGGTATAAGCCCCCTGAGATTCTCCATGCTCGCAATCTGGGTGTTTCTCCGGTCTGCTGGCAATGTGGCGAGGAAACAGGCACTCTTTTTCATATTTTTTGGACTTGCCAACACATTGCACTCTTCTGGAGAGAGGTTCTTAACCTTTTGCAGCTACTATTACAGGCAATCATTCCATTTGAGCCTATCCTCTTTTTGCTGGGCCTGCCTTTTCCAGGCCTCTCCAAATTTGCCAGGAAAAAATCCTCCCATGTTTTAACAGCGGCCAGGAAAACCATTCCCATGCATTGGCTTTCTACTATGCCTCCTACACATTCAGAACTGGTGAAGGTCATAGCAGAAATTAGAAGAATGGAATACCTCACTGCTTTGCATGCTAACTCTGTCACCACCTTTGAAGCAGTTTGGGAACTGATAGATCTTATGGTTTCCAATTTGCCTACTCAATTGTCTGAAAATGGCGGTTAATTCATTGTTATGCACTGACATTGTATTTACCTATATGCCTCTCATCGATGAGCCTGTTTCTTTGTTCTTTTATTGCCTTGTGATTGTTATTTCACAATTCTATGCAACTCTGTTTCTTGTAAGCGCTTTAAAAAAGTTAATAAAAAGTAAATTATATATATAAAAAAAAACCCAAAAAAAACCCATTAGTTACCTAGTAACTAAATTTCTAGGAATTTTCCAGGGCAGCATTTGAGAGATGGCTCTGCCCACCTGAAAACAGGAAACATTATCCACCATTATGGGGAATAAATAAATAAATCACCCTTTTGCCTCAGTGATGAAAAAGCACCAAAATGAACAAACAGGAAGTACAAATTATATTTTAAAAAACTCTACTACTTAGATACAAAAATAGGGATGAAATCCGTGCTGTACTGGAAGATTTCTAGGAAGAGAGTTAGAGTTCATGTGCACGGGGCGTTTGGGAAAACTCTTCTGAACGATGGAAACTGACTGCTGGAAAACGTAGGTTGAAAAAACGTCAGTTTAGCCACGTTTCCATAACGCGTTTATGCACGTTTGCGTTTAGAAGCGTTTTTATAAGATAACCTCAGGAGACCCTCCCAAATGCCCAGAATGCACTGAAAAATAGTAAATTCACAAAAAAAAAGGCTACTAAAATACCGCATGAGTTATTTTATCAAGTCAGGCGGTATTTTAGTAGTGAAAAGCATTCATTAATGTTTCAGCTCTCAGCAGGACTCCCACTGACAGCTGAATGTAAAAGAAAGAATTTCTGGCAATAAAAAACTAATTAAAAAAACGGCGTGGGATCCCTTCCTCCCATCCATACCAAGCCTTTCGGGTCTGGTATGGATTTTGAGGGAAAGCCCCACGCCAAAATTAAAAAAAAAAAAAAAAAATGGTGTGGGGTTTTCCCCAAAATCCATACCAGACCCGAAGGGCTTGGTATGATGGGAGGGGGGGACCCCATGCCATTTTTTTTTTCATTATTGTTTAATTGCCGGGGGGGAAGGGGGTGAGCAAGCAAGCCCCCACCCCCCCAAAGTACCTTGTCCCCATATTGATGGGGACAAGGGTCTCTTCCCCACAATCCTGGCCAGTGGTTGTGGGTGTCTACAGGCGGGGGGAGGGGGGGCTTATCAGAATCTGGAAGCCCCCTTTAGCAAGGGGGCCCCCAGATCCTGCCCCCCCCCACATGAATGAGTATGGGGTGCATGGTACCGCTACCCATTCACAAAAAAGAAAACAAAAAGTTAGTGTGGAAAAAAAAAAAAGACATGAGTCATTCTTTGACAAGTCCTTTAACCACCTCCTGCCCGCCATATAGTCCAATGACAGACGCAAGGTGGTTCTCTCGTTCTGGGAGTACGTCATATGACGTCCTCCCATTCTCACCGCACATGCGCAGCTCAGGGAGCATGCAGCGCGGCAATTGGTGGTGCGCTGTACACCTCGGACACAGCGGATCACCGGTCCTCGGAAAGAGCCGAAGATGTCGGCTCGGTCATGTGATCAGCTGTGTCCAATCACAGCTGATCACATGTAAACAGGGAAATGCCGGTTATCGGCATTTCTCTCCTCACGAGCGGTCACGCTGACAGCTCGAGAGTAGAGGAGAGCCAGTAATCGGCATTCCGCGGAGGGGAAATCTACACTGATCATCAGAACACTGATGATCAGTGTAGCTCCAGCAGTGCCACCTGTCAGTGTCCATCAGTGATAGCTGTCAGTGCTCACCAGTGCCACGTGCCAGTGCCCATCAGTGCCACATCAATGCCACATATCTGTGTCTACCAGTGCACATCAATGCCACATATCAGTGCCCATCTGAGCTGCCTTTCAGTGTCACCCATCATTGCCAGTCAGTCCCACCTATCAGTGCCAGTCAGTGCCACCTATCAGTGCCAGTCAGTGCCACCTATCAGTGCCATATATCAGTGCTGCCTTTCAGTGCCCATCAGGGATGCCTGTCAATGCCTATCAGTGCCACCTATCAGTGTCCATCAGTGCAGCCTATCGGTGCCCATCACTGCAGCCTCATTAGCACACATCAGTGAAGGAGAAAAATCACTTATTTACAAAATTTTATAACAAAAACTAAGAAAAAACATTTTTTTTTTCAAAATTTTTAGTGGTTTTTGGTTTAAGAAAAAATAAAAAACCCAGAGTTGATTAAATACCACCAAAATAAAGCGGTCTCAAAAAAATGGTAAAAATTTCATAAGGGTATAGTGTTGCATGACCGCGCAATTGTCATTCAAAGTGCAACAGCGCTGAAAGCTGGAAATTGGCCTGGGTAGGAAGGGGGTATAAGTGCCCTGTAGGCTTGTGGCTAATAAAAGAATGTCCCCTGAAGTAAATCCAATGTCAATCACGATGTCACAATGTCCACCGCTACTGATGCTGGCCCCCCGCCATCTACTCAGAAGCTGGTTTGACAGTTCTTAAATATGTAAGCGGCAGAGCCACCCGATGACATCACCTGTGTGACCCCGCCCCTTACATATTTAAGAACTATCAAGCCAGCTTCTGAGCAGATGGCCGGGGGCCAGCTGCGGTAGTGGAGGGTTTTTTTTTTCTTCGGAGAGGAGATGACATCGTGATTGACGTTGGATCTACTTTGGGGGACATTCTTTTATTAAAGGACTTGGCAAATAATGACTCCTGTCTTTTCACACTACCTTTTTTTTTTTTTGTAAATGGGTAGCGGTGCCATGTACCCCATACTCATTCACGTGGGGGGGGGGCCCTAAAGGGGACCTCCAGATACCAATAAGCCCCCACCCGTAGACCCCCACAACCACTGACCAGGGTCGTGGGGAAGAGGCAATTGTCCACATCAACATAGGGACAAGGTGCTTTGGGGGGGGGGGGGAAGCTCACCCTATCCCAAAGCACCCCCCCCCCCCATGTTGAGGGCATGTGGTTTGGTATAGTTCGGGGAGGGGGTGCTTGCTTGCCCCCCCCTTTCCTGACCTGCCGGGTCTGGTATGGATTTTGGGGGGGAACCCCACGCCATTTTTTTTTTTGGCGTGGGGCTTCCCCTCAAAATCCATACCAGACCCGAAGGGCTTGGTATGGTTGGGGGGACCCCACGCCATTTTTTAAAATTATTTTTAATTGCCGGCAATTTTTTCTTTTACATTCAGCTGTCATTGAGAACGCCGCTGACAGCTGAAACATGATGCATGCTTTTCACTACTAAAATTCTGCATGACTTGATAAAATCATGCGGTATTCTTGTAGCCTTTTTTAGTAGAATCAAATGTTTTGGGTTTTTTTAAATGCTATACGGTATCCTACCGCATACTCGGATGCGGTAGGATACCGCTTAGTGAATTGTGCCCTGGATATGGACTAGTCAAAAAACGCTTCTAAACGCAGTTAGCCGCGTTTACAAGCGTTTGAAACACTGATAAAATCTACTCCTGAACGCAAGTTTGATGTGTTCAAAAAAACGACTGTAAAGTGCATATGGACACATAGGAAAACATTAGGGAGAGTTCAGGGCTGCTGAGAAAAACACAGAAAAGCTCCTGAACGTGAGTTTATCATCTTAGGATGCTTGCAGGACCTATTCCATAAGGCTTATTCCTGACAGGGGAGCATGGCCATACTGATATGTGAAAAACACCATATGAACATCAGACCAGGTGGCAACCCCTAAAATGAATCTCAGGCTTCAGGAATCCTTTACTGAAATCAATTCATCTGTGGACAAAGGGAAAAATGCCTTATACATTGGAAGTCAGTGTGAAGAATAAATCCCTTGCAGTGGTGGTCAGAATGCCACCCTTAAAAATGGCTAATTTGTTATGTGCCATTGGTCCTGGAAATATGAAGGCACCATCCAATGGGAGGTCAATCAGCTACAACAAGCATGTAGACATTGCCTTCTATCCTTTGATGGGTTTGAAAATAGTGAAGGAATCACCAATTCCTAAGCCCTGACTTAGGGGGAACGAATGAGACCCAGAAAAACCGTACAGTAGGATTCCATGATAGCTTAACCATGAGTATGTTCTTACAAAAAAAAAAACAAACACCCTTATTAAGGCTATTGACCAAAATCAATCATAGCAAACTTGAATTAAACCCCAGCAGACCCCCCCTCCCCCCCTCGCTGCAAAAAAAAAAAAAAAAAAATGTAATCAATGATAAAAATTGAGTAAGCAAACCCCAGTGGCCTTGCACCTGTAGAAGTGTAACATTAGTGTAGGAAGGAGTTAGCAAGTTGGGCTTCTGCATATCTTTCAGCTACTCTGCCACGTGAGGCTTAAGGTCTGCAGCCTCTGCCTCCAATTGGCCACATTAATAGTGGACAGGAACACAAATCACATTTACCCTGGGCTTGTAAGAGGAATGCAAACACCCATAGCAACCAATACCCAAAAGAGAGCCCCTCCTCCCAATGGTACACCACACTGTGCCTCTCCACAGCATGGTTATAGTAGGAAGGACAGCTATAAGAAAAAAACTCAAACTAACCTACCGTTGGAGCACTCTGACAGATTCTTAGCAGCTGTTATGGCGGAATCAGACTGCATGGTGTAGCATGGAAAGATCAAGGTCCACCTACTGTTCCATCCTCCAGTCCTGGTGTCTGTAGATGCTGGAACCAGGGTATACCCACACACCCACAATATTACTGTGCATTCAGGGGGACCTGCAGCAAAGCAGGCTGCATTCTGCCTGAGGCAACACAGGGGAGGATTCAGAAATTGACCCCATGTGTGAGGGCTACACTAGAGTCTTTGTGCCCACCATGATAGTTGATTCTCCTCTGGCATAGAAGGAACCTTGGGGAACACCAAAAAGGTGATGGAGAAGAAGGTACTACAACTAGGATACCAACAAAAGTAGCCTGGATAAAATCCAGATATGTAATCCCTCCAAGTCCAATGTCCCTAGAATCAAAGGGGATCATATGCCAGGAGGCACCTGCAACTAGCACAAAGGCCTAAGAACATAGATAAAATAAACTAGTGATGCTTCTGTGTGGCTGGAAGAAACACAAAAACCAGATGCACCAGGGTGAATTGTTCTTTTTTTATATAATGGTGGGTGGGGAGTTTCCTGTTTGCAAGTGGGCAGAACCATCTCTCATATGCTGTCCTGGAAGAGGACTTGAGGAAGCATGTTTTAGTCAGTCACAGTAATTACCCAGCATCCTGGAAAACTTCTGCACCTAAATGTTAAATAGGAATTTTTTTTTACATATATACCATATACATTGTCTATTCTAAACATAATTCTTCAAGAAGTTTAAGTGTTTAAAAACTTTTAAAGCCAGGAATATAAAAAGGGGAAATGGGTATCAAATTACTCCAAGGGTATGTATTGAAAATAGCATACGACTGTTGACATTAATAATGGACAGTTCCATAGCTCCTTGGACAAAAGAGTGTGAATTTATGCATTCCTTTTTCATGAGACTTACCTTCTGGAGCTTCTGAATTAGTCTTGATTACGGAGCAGAATTCTGTTATTGGCTGCTCTGAAAATCTTTTCTTCCAATACAAAACATAGCTACAGCAAAAAACAGTAAGATAAGCAAGCATAAAAATCAAGAAAACAATGAAAACAACAATGAAATATACTGTGTATGCTGGAGAGATTCTCTGATAATGCATTTAATATCCGGTAATTACATACTGTGCGCCCAAAGTGAAAAAAGCATAGAAAACGTACAAAACACATTACCAAATGTACTTGACAGTAGATCTTCTACTGTAAAATAGCTTATAAAAACAGGAATAGTAACAACAGCTGCTAACTCATAGGAAGGGTTTCAGCAAGCACACAAAGCTTTTTATTGACCACTTAATATAATTGAACATATCCTATTGTATTGTCTGTCAACGTTATTGTATAGTCCACCTGATGGTTTAGTATTGCTCTTGCATGTCGTTGGCAATTCTGCCACAAGGAATACAACCACTTACAGCTTGACAAACTTTAACGTAGCTCAAAAGCCCATACAAATCCAGCTGCTCTCCCCTTCCTCCAACCAGCTGAAGCTCCAGCACCTGCCCCATCTACAAAGGCCTACTATAGCAACATTCCTTGAAAATGGGGGGGGGGGGGCACGTTTAAGTGACATGAAATGCTGTGGAGTGGGACGATTAACTACTGTGGTAGTCTGTTGACACAGCCATCTGTATTTGAAAAGTATAAAGTGTCCCATCTTCCTGCATTTTGTAAGTTAACCAAGAGGATTGCTGGTCTAGAAGCACGAGATTATCATATGTTAAGTCAAGCCTATTGCATTGCCTAATAAAACAATCAAGTCTTCTGTCCCCTTAAAAAGTGAAGCATCACTGAAAACCTCTCCTATTTTACTAGGTATAGTCTAAGTAAATATGCAGAAATAGAAGGGCTGGACAATCCCCTAACCAGGTAAGCAGATAGTATTAAGGAGAAGGAAAGCACTTGTTAAAAGTAGTTTTCCTAAAATTTCAGTGTAAAGAAAGTTATTGCATAATGTACATATTGAGCATCTGATACACATTTGCTGCATTTTTAAATCACTACAACACATTTATTAAAGCTAATTTAACTACTGTTCTATCTAAAATGGAACACAAAATAGTACAAGAAATAACACACACACCTTACAATTCACCACATCATCCTTGTATCTAGTAGGTTTTAAATCTACACCCCCCTAGAGTTCCACTGCTTTACAGACACCTAGCTGAGGGTTTACTATGATAAAGTGCTCTAGACCTACTTTTCTTCCTGCTGCAAATTGAACCAAGGTTCCAGGACTGCAAAGCCATCATGCTAACCAATCAATCAGCCATTGTACAGGCCTACATTTCTGCTCCATGTGGAATGGGTACACTTGCTTGCTACAGTGTTTCCCCAAAAGTAAGACCTAGCAGTACTTTTTGACGTACCGCTAATATAAGCCCTCCCCCGAAAATAAGACCTACCTCCACCAGGGGCGGACTGACCATTCGGGCACTGTCCGAGGACCTGGGGTCACTGCAGGGCCCCATGAGAGGCTCAGTCCATCCCTGTATGTGCCGCTTCTGAAATAAGCAGACATTGAGGGGAAGGCCAGTGAGGCAGGCAATTCGGACACCTCTCCTCCTCGGAGTTTCAGCAGAGGGGCGGGTCCACATCCCTGCCACGAGTGCTGAAGTCGGAGTGCTGGAGGGGCGGGCAGAGTATGCAGCAGGTAAGTATGTAATCCCCTGACCCTGGTGACAGCACTGCAGCTTCATGTAGTAGGTAGGGAGGAGAGCGAGGGGGGGGAGGGAGAAAGAGGGCAGAGAGAGAGAAGGCAGAGAGAGAGGGGGGGGAGAAAAACGGCAGAGAGAGAGAAGGCAGAGGTGGGGGCTTGCTTTAAAAAAAAAAAAAACTTACCTTTTTGTGGAGCTGGTGGAAACGTCAATAAAAATAAGACCTACCTGAAAATAAGCCCTAGTGCATTTTTTTCAACTAAAATTAATATAAGACTGTCTTATTTTCGGGGAAACACGGTAGTAAATATACACTGACTGGCCTCTTTTATTAGATACACCTGTTCACTTTCTTGGTAACACAAACTGCTAATCAGCCAATTACAAGGCAGCAACTCAATCCATTTAGGCATGTAGACGTGGTGAAGACGACTTGCTGAAGCTCAAACTGAGCATCAGAATCGGGAAAAAAGGGGATTTAAGTGACTTTGAATTTGGCATAGTTGTTGGTGCCAGACAGGCAGGTCTGAGTATTTCAAAAACTGCTGATCTACTGGGATTTTCAAGCACAACCATCTCTAGGGTTTACAGAGAATGGTACGAAAAAGAGAAAATATCCTGTAAGCGGTATTTGTGTGGACAAAAATGTCTTGTTGAGGTCAGAGGAGAATGGACAGACTGGTTTGAGATGATAGAAAGGCAACAGTAACTCAGATAACCACTCGTTACAAACAAAATATTCAGAATACCATCTCTGAATCCACAATACCACTGCTGTCAGCTAAGAACAGGAAACAGAGGCTACAATTCACACAGGCTCACCAGAACTGGACATTGCCTGGTCTGAGGAGTGCTGTATTCAGCTGCCACATTCAGATGGCAGGGTCAGAATTTGTCAAACAACATGAAAGCATGGAACCATTCTGCCTTGTATCAACAGTTCAGGCTAGTAGTGTAATGGTGTGGGGGATATTTTTTTTGCACACTTTGCGCCGTTGGTACCAACTGAGCATTGTTTAAACACCGCAGCCTACTTAAGTATTGTTGCTGAGCATGTCCATCCCTTTATGAATACAGTGTACCCATCTTCTGATGGCTACTTACAGCAGGATAATACACCATGTCACAAAGCTCTAATAATCTCAAATTGGTTTCCTGAACATGACAAGGAGTTCACTGTACTCCAGTGGCCTCCACAGTCACCAGATCTCAATCCAATAGAGCACCTTTGGGACCTTCGATTGTAAACTCCTCGAGGACTGTGGCTGATGTGAATGCAATATATATGTAAAGCACTGTGTAATATTGACGGCACAAAATAAGTACCTAGAATAAAATCAATAAAAATAAATGAGGTGGAACGGGAGATTCGCATCATGGATGTGCAGCAGACAAATCTGCAGCAACTATGTGATGCCATCGTGTCAATATGAACCAAAATCTCTGGAGGAATGTTTTCAACACCTTGTTGAATCTATGCCACGAAGAATTAAGGCAGTTCTGAAGGCAAAAGGGGGGTCCAACCCGTTACTAGCAAGGTGTACCTAATAAAGTGGCCAGTGAGTGTACATCAGCACTTGGAGAGAAGCATCGTTCTGTGATCAGTAATCATTCTTGCTTTTTAGAATAGCTGTAATTTGCAGCTTTTCCATGGCAACTGCAGAACTTTTACAAAAGCACTAGAACATACTTTTCCCTAATGATTTTGAATCTGAAGATGAGGTTAAAAAAGTATTTCTCTAACAGTTAAAGAATTATCTCTGTTACTGCGATTGAACTGATAACACATAATATTTTTAACTGGCGTTATCTAAATCCAAAAACAAAAAATAGATTGCAGCTTACAATTCATTATATGTGGTGGCTTGCATTTGTTCTCTATCTTCAGTCCTTTCTCCTTTTTTTTTATCACCTAGTAATCCTTGGAATAGCAATTTCTGACCCTGGTGGCCATGCTAACTTATTCCATTGTATATTTGGAGGAGCCATGTGCGTTACCAACACATGATGAGTGCTTATTCCACATGGGGGTGGTTTGTCATTTTCAAAAGGGAAGATAACATTGGTTGATATTAGTGGTGCACCGAAATGAAAATTCGGTTACTTAAACCGAAAATTCAAAATGCACTTGAAAAAACTGAAATACGCAGTTTTTAAAAATGAATATATATTTTTTGGAAAAAAATACACTTTGATTAACAAAAAATATATATATAAAATTGTTTTGTAAAATATGTAAGACGATGTTACGGCGAGTAAATTGATACCCAACATTTCACGCTTTAAAATTGCGCACGCTCATGGAATGGCTTGAAACTGCGGTAATTAAAAATTTCCATGGGTGATGCTTTAAAAATTTCTACAGGTTAGCAGCGTAAAGTTACAGAGGAGGTCTAGTACGAGAATTATTGCTCTTGCTCCGACATTCCTGGCGATACCACCTTCCATATGTGGTTTGAACACCATTTACATATGTGGGCATGGCCTATGTATGCGTTCACCACTATGTGCGAGCTCAGGGGGACGGGGGCACTTTAAACTTTTAAAAAAAACTTAATTTAATTTTTTTTTTTGCACTGTTCCTTTTAAAAAAATTGTAATCACTTTTATTCTTATTACAAGAAATGCATGCATCCCTTGTGATAGAAATAATTAGTGACAGGTCCTCTTTATGGAGAGATATGGGGTCAATAAGACCCCACATCTCTCCTCTGCAATGTAAAGTATTAGATAAAAAAAAAAAAAGCAAAAAAAAAAAAAGCATTGATTTAGTGCTTTAAAAAAAACAAAAAAAAAAACAAAAAACAAAATGGCTGGAACCTGGAAGTGACATCGCTCTGGTCCTCCAAAGGGCTGCTGTAACTTATTAAGTGTGAGTTTGGCTTCAATTTGTTACTGTATTGAAATGTGCTAATACATTTAACACTTCTCCTTCCCCCGACTGACAATGCTGCTGTCTACTGTGTCCTGTACTCATTTCTCCAGAGTGGTGGCTCACTAATACAGGATGTGTGTTACTGGCCAGATCACCAGGTGAAAACAGAGGGAAAAGGCCAAAAGAAAAGAAAACCGATGCAGCCACTACATCTAATGATTGGTAAGCTGTGATATAATACATTTTTGGATTTAATACTGCGTTAAATAATTCAAAAGTAGGCTTGAACATATATTTAACCACCTCCTGACCTTCTGCTATATATAAACTGTCGGGCCCGCCTGACAACTCATGGGGCCCCGGGCAATAGGGGATCATGGGGCCCATGTGCCCTTGCCCAAACTCAAAAAAGCCAAAGAAAAAGGTACCAGGGGCATCTCATGGGGCCCCCGGGCAGTGCCCGAGTTTCCAAATGGTCAGTCCGCCCCTGGGCAGGACTGTTCCCGCACCTTGTAGGCTCCGTTAGCTACTGCATTCTTCAGATACAGCAGATCACAGATCAGGGTACAGGGCCAATTAAATCAGCGATCACAGCTGTAAACAAAGGCTGCATGGCTGCAGCACTTTATGTGAAGCATAAAAAAAAAAAAAAAAAAAAAAAAAAAAACATAGCCCCCCACTCTCATACTGTCATAAGAGTACTGCAGTCTCATTATGTTGATATTGTAGTGCTCTCTGTTGATCACGGACGACATTTCAGCCAGTATCTCTGAACAATAGTCATAGCAGTACAAATGTCACCATAGTGACACTGCACTGCTATAGGAGACCGTGTGAAATTAAATTAAAAATAGTATAATATATATATATATATATATATATATATATATATATATATATATATATATATATATATATTTTTTTTTTTTTTTTTTTTTTTTTTTTTCTATTTTACACACGTAATTGTCTCCCGTGAAAAAAAATATGGCGTACACTGCAGAGGAATGGCAGGCATGGGTGTTGCCCAGGGGGGAAGCCCCTCCTAAAGCCCATGAACAAGAAAGCCCACCTAGAATTTGCCAGGGCCCATGCTGAGAAACAAGAAGACTACTGGGACTCTGTACTCTGAAGTGATGAGACCAAGATAAATATTTTTGGAACGGATGGCTTCAAAACTGTATGGCGTCACAAAGGTGACGAGTACAAAGAAAAATGCATGGTGCCTACAGTGAAATATGGTGGAGGCAATGTCCTTCTGTGGAGCTGCACAAGTGCTGCCAGAGTCAAGGGGCTGGATTTCATTGATGGCATCATGAAGTCACAGATGTTCTGCCAAACAAACCCAAGCCTACCTCTGAGGTAGCCAGTTGCACTGGCAAAACTAGTCAGGAAGGGCTATTTCCACACTCCCCGGTCTCCTAGGGATATCTGCCTTGATGCCTACAGTATGATAAGTATTACTAATCTTATCTTGACCTTGCTCCGATGCATCAAACTTTTCTGTGAAGAACCTCTTTACCATCATATATCAAAGGATTGTTCCTTTTACTTTCTATAGAAATGCCACTTGGTTGACATCCGGGCCAGACTATGCACACCGATGTATGAAGGAGGTTATCGTTCTTCATGCAAATCCTCCCCTGGATGGTGTCTTGAAATGTTTGGCACCAGAGGGAGGTGAAGATTTATACACATACATATTGTTCAACAAGTCTAATTTGCTTTCTCCTCTGGACAACAAGTCTAGAACTCCATTTGGGATCATTTAATGGTTGCCCCCCAATGAGATCTATTTGCTCACTATTTCAGTGCAAGAGGGAGGTCATTTCAAATCACATTGTACACAGGATATCCTCTCCTCTGGACTACATGCTATCATCTATATGGGGTTTAAACCATTTCTAGACTTATCTTTTTCCTGAGTGGTACAAATTTTATGATACAAAGAATATCCTTTTGCAGAGCAGTCCAAGTCATTAACATTGGATTCTTATATGCTGAGCATTTATTGTCATTACAAGAAATTTTGATGTCTGTATATGTTCATTTAGGTGACATTCATTGGCACCCTTTGGGGGGGGGGGGGGCGACAATGTGAGAGCTGTGGAGTGTGGTTTGTTGCTGTTGTTTTTGTTTAATTAAAGGCGTTGTTCCTTTGTTATTACCAGTCTTATGATTTAAACATATATTCATAACACAAACTACCCACAAATCTTGGTTGAGTCCATAATTAGTCTCTTTTTTTGTTTGATTTTACAATTTCTGTAGAAGAACAGGATGAAAGTGGTTCAGTGGCCAACTATGTCTCCTGATCTGAACCCAATCAAACACCTATGGAGAATTCTGAAGAGGCAAGTTGAGCAGCAGGTCATTCTTGAAGAATGGAAAAAGATAGATGTTGCAATATGTCGCCAACTTGGTCATTCCATGCCTAGAAGACTTGGTGCAAAAATGTACACACCCCACAACAAAAACTACTACATCTAGTATTTATTTTTGTCCTTCATGATTGTAAGGACAGCACCAACTAATTTGAGTAAAACTGAAGATTTTGTAATCTAAGTTATATTATTAACCTTTTGTGTAATGAGCTAAACAAATGTTCTACAAAACTAAGTTTTGTAAATATTTTGGAAATTATTCTTGTATTCAGAGAGATAGGAGCAACATTAGGACTTTGCCAAAAAAAACATCTGAAAAAGCCAGACCAGTTCTGAAAAAGCATTCTTTGGAGGGATGGATGAAACGAAGATTAATCTGTACCAGAATGACGGGAAGAAAAAAGTGTGGAGAAGGCTTGGAACAACTCATGATCCAAAGCGCACAACATCATCTGTAAAACATCGTGGAGGCAGTGTGATGACATGAGCATGCATGGCTTCCAGTGGCACTGGGTCATTGGTGTTTATTGATCATGTGACAGAAGCAGCCGGATGAATTCTGCAGTGTTTAGAGACATACTGTCAGCCCAGATTTAGCCAAATGCAGCAAAGTTGATTGGACGGCGCTTCACAGTACAGATGGATAATGATCGAAAACACACTGCAAAAGCAAACAAGGAGCTTTTGAAGGAAAAGAAGTGGAATATTCTGCAATGGCCAAGTCAATCACCTGATCTCAACCCAATTGAACATGCATTTCATTTGCTGAAGGCAAAACTAAAAAAGGCAGAAAGACCCACAAAACACAGAACAACTGAAGACAGCTGCAGTTAGAGCCTGGCAAAGCATCAGAAAGGAGGAAACCCAGTCTTTGGTAATGTCCACGGGTTCCAGACTTCAGGCAGTCATTGCCAGTAAAGGATTCTCAACAAAATATTAAAAATGAAAATTTTATTTATGATTATATTAATTTGTCCAATTACATTTGAGCCCCTGAAAATGGAGGGACTGTGTATAAAAATGGTTGCAGTTCCTTAAATTTGTACTTGATATTTTTGTTCAACCCCTTGAATTGAAAGCTGAAAGTCTGCACTTCACATTCATTTGGACTGTTTAATTTCAATTTACTCTGGTGGCATACAGAGCATACCTGGGAGATAGAATCTCCTCTGCTTAGTTAGTGCCTGGATGGCAAGGATTTATTTTCGGTTTGGTTTATGATACTTGCAACCTTCTAAATAAAGTGTGTGTGTGTGTGTGTTTGTGTTTGTGTTTGTGTTTGTGTG